>NC_064860.1:82840452-82920452 GCF_024139225.1 Suncus etruscus | reverse complement strand
GCAAAACATAGAGAGTGGAGTGAATAGCATCTTTGACAAATGGAAGATGGCTGGAAAATATGGCTATAAAAAAACACAAACATACACTATACACAAAAGTTTACTAAAAATGGATTGAAGACCTTGATGTTAGATCCAAGTCTCTAAAATATATCAGGAAAAAACACAGACCGAATACACCATGATTTTAACTTCAAAGTTCTCTTTAAATATTTAGCTCCACTGGCAGGGAAGAAAGGACAAGTAGGACTGCCTTGAAGTATGAAAATAAATACTTATACACCCTATTTGTGATAAAGTGCTAATATCTATGATGTAAAAAGAACTCTGAAATCTTAAAGACTAACAAGAAGTCTTGAAAAAGTTGGAAAAGAGCTGAACACTTCTAAAGAAGGCATAAAATGGTCAATAAATACTTTAAAATGTGTTAATTATCTATTGACTATTGTGTAAATGCATTTCAAAACTATAATAACATATAATCTTATACCAATGATAATGGCCTTTAGTAAAAGACATAAATAGCTAGTTCTTATAGCAATTTGAAAATAAAAGAAACACTTTATCACTGGTGGTGGAATAGCAAGTAAATGAAGATGTTTCAAAACTTTAAAATTTAGCTACCATATGATCTAAAAATTCAACTAATAGCTGTTGAGATATCAGAGTTCTTTTGTTTTTGTTTTTGTTTTTTGGATCACACCAGTGATGCTTGGGGGTTACTCCTGGCTATGTGCTCAGAAATCACTCCTGGCTTGAAGAAACATATGGGACGCTAGGGATCCAACCCAGGTCTATCTTGTGTCAGCCATGTGCAAGACAAACGCCCTACCGCTGTGCTATTGCTCCGACCCCAAGAAATCAGAGTTCTTTTTATATCACAGATATTAGCACTTTATTAGAATCTGGGTATGCAAATTTTAATAACAGAAATACTAATTTGAAAAGATACATGCATGCCTATTTTCATTGCAAAGCTAGTTACAATAGCCAAGAGCATGAAAGAATCCAAGGGCTCAACAACAGTTAATAAATCATCTATGAACTTTGAATAAAAGAAAGAACTTTAATTATTTTTAGAGTTTTCAGGTTTCCTGAGTATTTCTCAGAAGCCAGATCCCTAAAGAAAAAATAAAAGGAAAAGAAAAGGAGTGCATTGCCGGGAAGATGTCAGGGGAAAAGGATTTAGAACTTTGAGAGGTTTTCTCTCATAATTTTATTATACCTATTAGATCTATTTTAAATATATATGTATATATATTTTTGTTTATTTTGTTTTTTGGTCCACACCCAGTGACACTCAGTGGTTACTCCTGGCTATGAGTTCAGAAATGGCCCCTGGCTTTGGGGGAAAATATGGGATGCCAGGGGTAGAACGAGGTCCATCCTAGGTCAGCCACGTGCAAGGCAAACACTCCAGCCCCAATATAGATATTTTTAATATCTTTATTTAAACATCTTGATTACAAATATGATTGTGGTTAGGATTCAGTCATGTAAAGAACACCCCCCTTCACCAGTGCAACATTCCCAACACCAATGTCTCAAATCTCCCTCTATTCCACCCCACCCCCACCTGTACTCTAGACAGGCTTTCCAGTTCCCTCATTCATTCACATGGTTATGGTAGTTGTCAGTGTAGTCATTTCTGTTACTGCACTCACCACTCTTTGTGGTGAGCTTCATGAAGTGAGCTGGAAGTTCCAGCCCTCCTCTCATTGTCTCTGAGGTTTGTTGCAAAAGTGACTTCTATTTTTCTTAAAACCCATAGATGAGTGAGACTATTCTGTGTCTCTCTCTCCCTCTGACTTATTTCACTCAGCATAATATATTCTATGTACATCCATGTATAGGAAAATTTCATGACTTCATCGCTCATGATGGCTGCATAATATTCCATTGTGTATATGTACAACAGATTCTTTAGCCATTCATCAGTTGAAGGGCATCTTGGTTGTTTCCAGAGTCTGGCTATTGTGAATAGTGCTGCAATAAATATCGCTGTGAGGAAGGGATTTTTGTATTGTATTCTGTGTTCCTAGGTTATATCCCTAAGGGGTGGAATAGCTGGGTCAAATGGAAGCTCAATTTCCAATTTTTAGAGGAATCACCATATCGCTTTCTATAGCGATTGGACTAGACAGCATTCCCACCAGCAGTGGATAAGAGATTCTTTCTCTCCACATCCCCGCCAGCACTGATTGTGATGTGTGCCAATCTCTGTGGTGTGAGATGGCATCTCATCATTGTTTTGATTTGCATCTCCCTGATGATTAGTGATGAGGAAAATTTTTTCATGTACCTTTTGGCCATTTGTATTTTTTTTTTATCAAAGTGTTCATATCTTCTCCCCATTTTTTTGCATGGGATTAGATGTTTTTTTCTCGTGAAGTTCTATCAGTGCACTGCATATTTTAGATATTAGCCCCTTATCTGATGGGTATTGGGTAAACAATTTCTCCCACATGGTGGGTGACAGTTGTATTCTGGGCCCTATTTCTTTTGAGGTGCAGAAGCTTCTCAGCTTAATGTATTCCCATATGTTTATCTCTGTTTTCACTTTTTTGGAAAGTGCAGTTTCCTCCCTGAAGATGTCTTTAGTCTCAATGTCATGGAGTGTTTTACCTACGTTTTGTTCTATATACCTTATGGTATCAGGTCTGATATCAATGTCTTTAATCCATTTGGATTTTACCTTTGTACATGATGTTAACTGGGGTTCTATGTTTGCTTTTTTGCAAGTGGCTAATCAGTTCTGCCAGCACCATTTGTTGAAATGGTTTTCCCTGCTCCACTTTGGATTTCTTACTCCTTTGTCAAAAATTAGGTACTTGTATGTCTGGGGAACATTGTCTGAGAACTCAAGCCTATTCCACTGATCTGAGGGTCTGTCTTTATTCCAATACTATGCTGTTTTGATAACTATTGCTTTGTACTACAGTTTGAAGTTGGGGAAAGTAATGCCTCCCATATTACTTTTCCCTAGGAGTGCTTTATCTATTCGAGGGTATTTATTGTTCCAGATGAACTTCATTAGTGTTTGATCCACTTCTTTGAAAAATGTCATGGGTATCTTTAGAGGGATCTCATTAAATTTGTATAATACTTTGGAGAGTATTACCATTTTAATGATGTCAATCCTGCTAATCCATGAGCAGGGTATGTGTTTTTATTTTCGGGTGTCTTTTCTTATTTCTTGGAGCAGGGCTTTGTAGTTTTCTTTGTATAGCTCCTTCAAGTCTTTGGTCAAGTTGACTCCAAGATATTTGAGTCTGTGTGGCACTAATGTGAATGGGATTACCTTCTTGACGTCCATCTCTTCCCTATCATTATTGGTGTATAAAAAGGCCATTGATTTCTGTGTGTTAATTTTGTAGCCTGCCACCTTGCTATATGAATCTATTGTTTCACAAAGCTTTTTGATAGAGTCTTTAGGGTTTTCTAAGTAGAGTATCATGTCATCTGCAAACAATGAGAGCTTGACTTCTTCCTTTCCTATCTGGATTCCTTGCTATAGAAAGTACTATGTTGAAGAGGAGTGGTGAGAGCGAACAGCCTTCTCAGAATTTAGAGGAAAGGCTTTTAGTTTTTCTCCATTGAGGATAAATATTTGCCATTGGCTTGTAGTAGATGGTTTCAACTGGATTGAGAAAGGTTCCTTCCATTCCCATCTTGCTGAGAGTTTTGATCAAGAATGGGTGTTGGAACTTATCAAATGCTTTCTCTGCGTCTATTGATATGATCATGTGATTTTTATTTTTCTTGTTGTTGATGTTTTGTATTATGTTGATAGATTTACGAATGTTAAACCATTCTTGCATTCCTGTGATGAAACCTACTTGGTCATAGTGTATGATCTTCTTGATGATGCATTGGATCCTATTTGCCAGGATTTTGTTGAAGATCTTTGCATCTGCATTTATCAGGGATATTGGTCTGTAATTTTCTTTTTTGGTTGCATCTCTGTCTGGTTTCAGTATCAAGGTGATGTTGGCTTCATAAATGCTGTTTGGGAGTGTTCCCGTTTTTTCAATTTCATGCTTAGATGATTTTCCTCCAGCTTCTGATTTTGAGTCTGTTTGTTCTGATCATTCAGGTGTGTGTTTTTCAATTTTCATGGAAGTAGCTCCTCTTGAAAGATTTGAAAAAATTCATTAGTAAATCCATCTGGGCCTTGGCTTTTCTTTTTAGGCAGACATTTGATTACAGTTTCAATTTCCTCCATAGTGATGGGGATGTTTAGATATGCTACATCCTCCTTACTTAACCGTGGAAGATTATAAGTGTCTAAGAATTTATCCACTTCTTCTAGGTTCTCATATTTAGTAGCATAAAGTTTCTCAAAGTAGTCTCTGATTACCTTTTGGATCTCTGCAATATCTGTCGTGATCTCCCCCTTTTCATTTCTAATACAGGTTATCAGATTTCTCTCTGTCTCTTTCTTTGTGATTTTGCCAATGGTCTATCAATCTTGTTTATTTTTTTCAAAGAACCAACTTCTGCTTTCATTGATCTTTCGGATTGTTTCTGGGTTTCCACTTCATTGATTTCTGCTTTCAGCTTTGTTATTTCCTTCTGTCTACCTATTTTTGGTTCCTTTTGTTGGTCATTTTCTACTTTTATGAGCTGCATCATTAAGTTATTCAGGTATGCCCTTTCTCGTTTCCTGATACGTGCTTGCAAAGCTATAAATTTTCCTCTCAGGACCACTTTTGCTGTGTCCCATAGATTCTGGCAGTTTGTGTCTTCATTATCATTTGTTTCCAGGAAAATTTTGATTTCCTTTTTGATTTCATCTCGGACCCACTGGTTGTTCCATACTAGGCTGTTTAATTTCCAATTGTTAGTTTTACTTCTGTGTACCTTTGTAATTCACATCTAATTTCAGAGCCTTATGGTCAGCAAAGGTAGCCTGCAAGATTTCTATCCTCTTTATTTTATGAAGGTATGTTTTATGTGTCAGCATGTGGTCTATCAGAGAATGACCCATGTACATTAGAGAAGAATGTGTATTCAGGTTTTTTGGAGTGGTGTGTCCTATATATATATCTACTAGTCCTCTTTCTTTCATTTCTCTTTTCAGGGCTAGTATGTTTTTGTTGGGTTTCAGTGTGGTTCATCTATCAAGTGTTGACAGGACCATGTAGAGGTCTCCCACAATTATTGTGTTATTATTTATGTCTTCTTTCAGATTTGTCAATAATTGTATTACATAGTTTTCTGGTCTCTCGTTGGGTGCATATATGTTTAATAATCTGATTTCTTCTTGTTGTACATATCCCTTGATTAGTACAAAGTGTTCATCTTTGTCCCTTACCACTTTTCTGAGTATAAAGTTGGTGTCATTAGATATTAATATGGCCACCCATATAAATTTTTAAGGGTGTTGTTTGCTTAGATGATTTTCCTCTAGCCTTTGATTTTGAGTCTATATTTGTTCTGATTATTCAGGTGTGTTTCTTGTAGGCAGAAGAAGATTGGACTCATCTTTTTGACCCATTTTGCCACTCTGTGTCTTTTAATTAGTAAATTTAGTCCATTGACATTGAGGGAAATGATTGTCATAGGATTTAATGTCATCTTTGTAGATAGGTTTGCTGTGTTTGTTGGTCTCTCTTGTCTAGAGTAGACCTGTCAGTTTTTCCTTTAAGGCTGGTTTTTCATCTGTGAAGTTTATGAGCTCTTGTTTATCCATGAAGCTATGTATCCTTCCTTCAAGCCTGAACGTGAGTCTGGCTGGGTTCAGTGTTCTTGGTGAGGCATTCATTTCATTCAGTCTTGTCACAATATCCCACCACTGTTTTCTGGCCTTGAGAGTTTCTTGTGACATGTCTGCTGTGAGTCTTAAGGATGCTCCTTTGAATGTAATTTCCCTTTTTGATCTTGCTGCTTTCAGTATTCTATCTCTACCTGGTGGATTTGTCATTGTAACAAGGATGTGTCTTGGGGTGTTTTTCTTTGGGTCTCTTTTAGCTGGTACTCTTTGGGTGTGCAGGATTTGATTGCATGCAGTGTTTAACTCTGGGAGTATCTCTTTGATGATGTCTTTGACAGTTGATTCTTCCTGGGGATCTCCTACCTGGGACTCAAATGATTCTTATGTTGTTTCTGTTGAGTTTATCAAAGACTTCTATTTTTATCTGTTCACATTCCTTGAGTACTTTTTCCATTGCCTGATCATTTGTCTTAAGGTTCTTTTCCAATTTCTTCTGCTGTGTTGAGTTTTTCTTCATCTCATCTGCCAGCACATTGATTCTGTCCTCAGCTGCTGTTAACCTGTTGGAGAGGCTATCCACTGAGTTCTTCAGTTGATCTACCATGTTTTTCAGATCTTATTTCAGTTTGGAGTGTTCTGATTTCTGTCTTTGTGTTCTGTTCAGATCGATCTATGCTTTCTTTGAGTTCTATGAACATCTTCCATATTTGTATTCTCAGCTCTTTATCCGAGAGGTTAATCAGATGGTTGGAATTTTTTGGGTCATCGGAACTATTGTTTCCATTCTCTGTGTATGGTGTTTGCCTATGAGGTTTCCCCATTGTCAGGCTTGTAGTGTGATTTTTTTTCTGCGTGTTGTGGTGGGGTTTATTGGTTAGAAAGCGTGTGCAGCTGCGAAGCAAAGTGGAGTGGCTGCGCTCTTCTGGGGCCTCTAGGTGACAGTTTTGGGGGGGGGGTTCGCTTCCCAGGGCTCTGATGCGAGCTTCAAGAATTCGGGAAAGACAAAAGCACAGGACAAAGTTCTCTTCAGGTCCTCGGGGTCCTCAGAAGAAGCACAGCAGGGCAGAGTCTACGCAGGTAGAGCAATCAGCACTCTGCCTGGCAACTCCCACAGCCAGCCAGTTCTTACTCACTCACTCGCTCACTGGGCAGCTTCAGAATGCAGTTTTTTGGGGGTTCGCTTCCCAGGGCTTTGAGGAGAGTTTCAAGAATTCAGGAAAGGCAGAGAAGCACAGGACAGAGTTTCCTTCATGTCCTCAGCACCCTCAGAAGAAACCCTAATATAGCTATTAATTCTTGCTGAAGTTTTTACTGTTCTGAGATGGATCCAGTGACATTCAGTCTTATCAGCCTCAGTTCATGCATATCGATGGGGGTCTCCATCATAGACTGTCAAAGGGGTTGGTGACAGAGTATACCCTTTTCAGATCAATCTTAGTTTTAACACTTTCTGAAACTTATTATCAAAGGCCCTCTGCCTACCCACTCAAACATATAAAAATAATATACCACATTAACATTATAAATGAAAAACACATAATTTTATCCTTTTTAAATCTTTATTTAAACACCATGATTACAATAGTGATTGTAGTTGGGTTTCAGTCATAAACAGAACACCCTCCTTCACCAGTGCAGCATTCTCACCACCATTGCCCCCTTTTACCCACCCCACCCCCGCTTGTATTTTTTACAGTTGCTTTATTAGAACTTAGTATGCATAAATATATCACATATTTTATACATACAGATATTTTTGAATGCATATTTGTAAGAATAATAGAGCATAGAGATGAGATCATTGGGGATCAAATCTAGTCATTGAGACATATAGGTCATCTGCTGTACAAATTGAACCACATCCTTAGCCTCCTCCTGTCTTCTTTCTTCTCTTCTTTTCCTTCTTCCTTCTCCTCTTCTTCCTCCTCTTTTTCTTCTTTCTCTTCTTTCCCTTCTTACTATTCTTTGCCCTCTTCTGACTCTCCTTCCTCCTCTTCTTTTTCAGAAGAAAAGGATGAATCCTCTTCATCTTCCCCCTCTTCTTCTTACTATATTTTACAATAATCTTCTTGTTTTTCTTTGCCTTATGCTTACTCTTCTTTGCCTCATTTTTCTTACTCTTCTTCTTCACCTTATTCTTCTTAAAATTCTTGTTCATCCTCTTTCTGTTCCCACTCATCCTCCAACTCTTATTATTCTTGTTCTGGGTTTCTGGGACTTTATTGATTCCTATGTTGTTTCTGTTAAGTTTCTCAAAGACATCTATTTTCATCAGTTCACATTCTTTGAGTAGTTTAGCCATTGGTCATTTGCTTTAAAGTTCTCTTCTCATCTCTTCTGTTGTATGGAGTTGCTCTGCACCTCATCCTCTGGCTCACTGACCCCCTTTGCAGCTGCCGTTACTCCAGTGAAGAGGTTTTCATTGAGGTTTTCAATTCACAAGCCGAGTTTTTCAGACCTGTTATTTCAGTGTGAAAATTTCTCATTTCCATCGTCAAATCCTCTTGATGCTTAGTTGTGCTCTATTCAAGTCTATCGATGCTTTTTTTAAGCTCCCTGAACATCTTCCATAATTCTACTCTAAACATCTTATTTAAGAGAATACCTAACTGTTTGGTACATTTCGGATTATCAGGGCAGCCATCTTGATTCTTTAAAAATGGGGTTGTACTGCAAAATTTCCCCATTGTTAGCTTGTAGATTGCTTTTTACAATGTGCAGAACTGGGGATCAGGGGTTAAAAGATAAGCGTGGCCACTCTGCTTTACTCCGTGGCCAGGCTCCTCTGGTGTGGGTCCTGGAGAGATGATTATCCTTGGTATCTCTGGGATGCCTTCCGCAGAAAAGCTAATTTCATCATAATAAAGTCAAAAACCAAAAGTATTTGGATGAAATTTAGTGCTCTTTATAAAACTATCAACATTCTATAAAAAGAGAAAAATCATCTCAACATCACATAGACAATATGGTATTAGAGAGAGTTCAAGGAATCAAGATTGCAGCCTTTAGGAGGGTGGAAGAAAAAGGAGTTTATTCATGTGGGCTAAGAGTTTAAGTAGCTTTGGACTCAGCCCCCAAACAGAATACACCCTGTTTTCATGTTTTCAGATGGGGAAGCAAGTAAATAAGCTATCATGAGCTTATTAATAAACTTTAATTGAGCTTATCATAAGCTAAATTGCAGTTAAGGGTAATGTGGCTTTGAAGAACAAAGGATTTTATAATAACTCTTTAGTTCAGAATTCTTTATCTCCTTCCTTCACTCCCCTTTATGCCAGTATCTCTGGCAGTTTTCTTTCCTCGTCAATTTTCCTTATACTTCTTTCTCTACTTGCCTTCCTCTACTTGAACTTATCTTTCATTTAACTCTATATCTCCTGGTTCCATTGGAAACTGAACATATTCTTTCTGCACTATTAGATGCAATCTGGCTGCCTACAACTAATCTCTGATAGAACATTCTAACCCATTCACAACTCATGGCCCAATTAGGAGGAGGGAAAGCTGTGCTTTCACTGATCCTAAGAATAGTTTGTTCATGTGGCCCAAATTAACCACATAGTGACCCATCTTTTATGGGGACAGAATCTATTCTTGATTCACTCCAAAAGTTTCCATGCATATTCTCACACTAATACTCACATATTAGCAAAAATACAACATTCTTCTTGTAATATGGCACAAATTTACTTTTTATACTGTAAGGAGGTCTAATCTCCATTTCTTCAAGCAGGGATTTAATTGGTCTTATACTTTGACACTCTCTGATGAACTGCTATAGTATCTTCTATTTGTAGGAAGAGCTAGCTATGCTGGATTCCCGGAGCAACAGCACTCATTTTGGCTATACCTGCCAAAAGAGAGCTCCCAAAAGAATGGGCAGGACAACAGTTCATTTTATTCTTGAAGTGGACAAAAGCACCTGATTCCCTGGAAAGATATATAAATAGGGCACAAAGAATATTACCTGACACTTTGCATTAGCAGGGAGGCAAGTGAAGATTCCTCCATTTGGGCTTGTTGCTATCACCTTACAATTACACAATGAGACTTTCTCTCTGGGTTGGTGTTTAGTAATAGGCTTGTGTCCTACTAAAATTTTTCAACATAACTTGAGCTCTTCTCTGGACTTTTCTAACTGGAGGCACAGATTCAGCATCATCAGAAGCATTTGATACATATAAGTAAGATTACATGGCCAAATTACAGCAAGTTCATTGCTAACACTTCTTCCCAGACCCCCATGTTCAGGTATGGCAATTTTCAAGCCACTTCCTAGAATTACCATCACCAAAATGTTGTGCTATAATGCCCTGAACGTGCATCTCAGGTGGAACAGCTAGAGTCAGCCTCGATCGGGCAGTTGGTGTTGTTCACTTCAGAGCAGATGGAGCCTGCCTTCAGTGTTCAGTGTTTCTTGCAGGGTCTACTGCTCTGGGGCCATGCTGCATTGGCATGCGAGTGGCAGTCTGGGGAATGATCCAGATTTCACCACTTCATTATAGTAAAATAATAGGGTAGGAGTGGGTCGACTCACCCTCCTCTACTGGTAGAGGGCTGGCTGGATTAAGTGCTGCTTCAAAATGTCTTAGTAGCCAGAGACAGCAGGAAGGGTATGCTGTTCTCATTTCATGTCAATCTAACCACCAGATTTTAGTTTCTAAGGTTTCTAAGGTACAATAGCAAATGAGTAGCCATTGGATTTCAGTCCTAGCAATCTGGAACGAGAAGCTTCTGCCATGCATAAACCAGCCAGCTTCCAGGGGTGGCTGGAGCAAGGCTGAAGCTCTCTCTTCGCTTGTTTCTTCCAAAGATGAATAAAGTCCAGACTGTCTGGCTACAAACTAAACTTTCTCAGGCTGGGCAGAGACAACTGCATATCTGGTGAGCCTCCATTTCCCTCTAATGAATTGGGTCTCTACCATCGGCAAACTTAAGTTTTTATTGAATTATCTACATTTAAATCAATGCTGGGGCCGGAGAGATAACACAGTGGTGTTTGCCTTGCAAGCAGCCGATCCAGGACCTAAGGTGGTTAGTTCGAATCCCGGCATCTCATATGGTCCCCCGTACCTGCCAGGAGCTATTTCTGAGCAGATAGCCGGGTGTGGCCCAAAAACCAACAACAACAACAAAAAATCAATGCTATTATAATTTTTCAAATATTTCTCTAGATCTTGGATTTAATTTTTTCAAAATGCAACTTAATAAAATAGTTTATATCTCTATATTTATCATAGTAAATTATGGGTTAAATTTACTTCTGAAACATATTGCCAGTCATGTATAGATTGCTTTTACCTAAAGCTTAGTTTAAGTTTAAATGGTCTCTCTTGGTTTAGGGGTAAAGTTTAGAACTGGGTCTCCTTTATGGGGCCATAAAGGATTTCCCAAGATACAAGTCTTCCCCAGTTTGCTTTAGTTTTTTCCAAAACCATTTGTAGGGTCATGTCTGTTGCTTTATCTTCCGCTGGGTTAGAGCCTTTCCCATGATCTCGCTCTTTACCAATTAAAATAGCCTTATAGGCTCTCATTTGCTGAAAGTAGAGTAGTATGCCTGACCTAGGTCCATTCAAGGTGCTTAGTAGACCCCACTTTTGGTGTATCAGGAATTAAAACCAATCTTGGGCTAATTGAAACTTGAGTTAATATGAAAAATGACCAAGATATTTAAGATTATTTGCCATTGGAATTCACCCACAAAACCAGAGTTTTTCATTGATTAATTTCAACTTATATCACAAGGCTTAACATTATCTGTCTTCCTGTGTCTATGCTAACAAAAAAGATTGTCATGAACTAAAATATATGAACAGTGTAAGTAGGAAAAAAGTATTTTGCTTACATCTTGATAAAGATCTCTATATCACTTCAGGTAAATTAAACAAGAGTTTCTTAAATCTTATAAAACAGACAATACCTAGTATTATCAAAAACCTAACTTTACATTTGGATTTATCTTTAATAATTTGTTTATTTAAGTAGGATACTTTAATTGGTTTTCAATAATTCTTAAGTAAAATTTTTATAACCTTAAGTTATTGTAAAATATTATTTAATCACACATTTAATCAGAGTAGCAGAATTGCCAACAGCAGTACAAAATTCAAAATTGCAAATATAGGTTACTTTTGTTTAAAATCAAGAACAAGTTTACATAAGCCTATGGAGTTTATTTTTACTCAGATAATATTCTACTTTCTCTTTTTCTTAAAACAATAATTTAATTGTTATTTATAATTTTTTGTTTTACTAGGGCTCTTTTTAAAGAAGCACAACTTCTCAACTCATTAAGTTCCTTTCATTTTATTCTACTATCAAAACTTCATTTTTTATCTTCTATTTGAAATCTAGTTCTTTATATCTCTTATTCAGAAAAATGAATTTTCATTCACATGCATTTTCAGAGCACAGTTCTGATAGTCTTATAGACAGCCTGTACATTTAAAGCAATCTTTAAAAACAAATTTGTTCTTTTATACAAAAGTAATAATAATCTATTATCAGAGAAATATAAATTCAGATTGTACATAAATATCATTTCACACTAGAACCAATGGCACATATAAAAATATTCAGAACTATTTGTGTTTGTGGGAACATAGTAAAGATGCAAAAGTTTTAATTTAAATAAATTACTCTATTTAAACACAGTGGTTGATAAGGTTATTCACAATAAACTTTTTTTTACAGTTACAAATTGTTCATGATTGAGTTTCAATTATAACAGTATAAACACTCTCCACCAATGAACATTTCTCTCCATCAATGTCCCTGTTTTTTCTCTCAACCACCACCACTGCTTCTATCTCCTCTGCCTACCACTGTGGCAGATATTTTTTCCTTTTTTTTGTTTTGGTTTTTGGGTCACACTCAGTGATACTCCTGGCTATGAGCTCAGAAATCACCCATGGCTTGGAGGACCATATGGGACACTGGGGGATAGAACTGTAGTGTGTCCTAGAATAGGGTATACAAGGCAAATGCCCTATCACCTGTGCCATCTCTCCGGCCCCAGACATTTTTCTAGTTCTTCTCTCTCTTTCTATATTCATTATTTTTGTCCTTAGACACTTATGGTTTGCAATATTGTTACTAAAGAGATATCATACATATCACTGTCTCCATTTAGCACCTTGTTCTTTTTTCATAGTGATCGTTTCTATTTGTGTCATAATTGTTCTTTCTTTGCCCTAACTGCACTGTATAACTATTTGTGTCAAGCTTTTCTAAGATGGATTGGTCCTCCTGACCCTGGTCTCAATTGTCTCTGGATATTATTACCATACTATCTTGTTCTATTTTCCACAAATGAGTGCAATCATTCTGTCTCTCCCTCTGATTCTGATTAGTTTATCTCAGCATAATACTCTCCATATTTGTTCATGTATAAACAAATTTTATGATTTTATTTTTTTCTAACATGGCAATTTTCCCAAACCTGCACAATATTGATCTCATATTGTTTTCTTACATAATAAAGATTAATTTCAACTTAATTTAATTTTAAAAACTTAGTGGACTACCTATTTACTCCATTGTGCTTCAGGAAATAAGTTCTATCCCAAGATCTGATATAAGCTGATCCTTACCTGCATCACTTTGTGGGGGAGATATATCCAGTGGTCAAGGTTTAATCCTGGCTCTGTATTCATGGATCACTCCTAGTCAACTCTGAGGACCATATGTGGTACTCAGGCATGCCAACTGCTGTACTATTAATATAGCCTCTGTGTATAACTTCTAAAAAATATTGTAAAGCTTCCACACTGATGGGTAAAGAGCTATCTCCTCAAGATCCCTGAATACATTCTCTTCTCTTTATTCTTTGCAAATCCCTTTATTTTCACTCATGATTCCATTAGGGTTATCCAGGATTCAGTATATGTTTTCATGAGTTAGTCCCAAATTCTACCTGTTGAAATTTTTTCAGTATTTCACTTTGTGTAGCTTTTAACCCAAAAATTCTTAGGGATTACTCCTGATTTTGCACTGAAGGATTACTCTGTCAGTGCTTGGAATATTGGGGATTGAAAATCTCAAGGCAAGTGCCTTACCTACTGTACTATCTCTCTGACTTCAATGTCTAACTCTCTATGGAGTCATTATAAGAATTAAATAGATTGGCATGCATTAATGTATTTTGAATATCTTTTTTTTTGTTAGAGGGGTGTTGGGGTGATCTTCAGTTCCAATTTTTCTTTGACTTTGTCAACCCAGTCATCCCGGGACATGGCCATTATCTTTTTTTTTTTTTATTTAAACACCTTCATTACATACATGATTGTGTTTGGGTTTCAGTCATAAAAGGAACACCACCCATCACCAGTGCAACATTCCCATCACCCATGTCCCAAATCTCCCTCCTCCCCACCTGACCCCTGCCTGTACTCTAAACAGGCTCTGCATTTCCCTCATACATTCTCATTATTAGGACAGTTCAAAATGTAGTTATTTCTCTAACTAAACTCATCACTCTTTGTGGTGAGCTTCCTGAGGTGAGCTGGAACTTCCAGCTCTTTTCTCTTTTGTGTCTGAAATTTATTATTGCAAGAATGTCTTTCATTTTTCTTAAAACCCATAGATGAGTGAGACCATTCTGAGTTTTTCTCTCTCTCTCTGACTTATTTCATTCAGCATAATAGATTCTGTGTACATCCATGTATAGGAAAATTTCATGACTTCATCTCTCCTGACAGCTGCATAATATTCCGTTGTGTATATGTACCACAGTTTCTTTAGCCATTCGTCTGTTGAAGGGCATCTTGGTTGTTTCCAGAGTCTTGCTATGGTAAATAGTGCTGCAATGAATATAGGTGTAAGGAAGGGATTTTTGTATTGTATTTTTGTGTTCTTAGGGTATATTCCTAGGAGTGGTATAGCTGGATCGTATGGGAGCTCGAGTTTCAGTTTTTGGAGGAATCTCCATATTGCTTTCCATAAAGGTTGAACTAGACGGCATTCCCACCAGCAGTGGATAAGGGTTCCTTTCTCCCCACATCCCCGCCAGCACTGTTTGTTCTCATTCTTTGTGATGTGTGCCATTCTCTGTGATGTGAGGTGGTATCTCATTGTTGTTTTGATTTGCATCTCCCTGATGATTAGTGATGTGGAGCATTTCTTCATGTGTCTTTTGGCCATTTGTATTTCTTCTTTGTCAAAGTGTCTGTTCATTTCTTCTCCCCATTTTCTGATGGGATTAGATGTTTTTTTCTTGTAAATTTCTGTCAGTGCCTTGTATATTTTAGAGATTAGCCCCTTATCTGATGGGTATTGGGTGAATAGTTTCTCCCACTCAGTGGGTGGCTCTTGTATCCTGGGCACTATTTCCTTTGAGGTGCAGAAGTTTCTCAACTTAATATATTCCCATCTGTTAATCTCTGCTTTCACTTGCTTGGAGAGTGCAGTTTCCTCCTTGAAGATGCCTGTAGTCTCAATGTCCTGGAGAATTTTGCCTATGTGTTGTTCTATATATCTTACGGTTTGTGGTCTGATATCGAGGTCTTTAATCCATTTGGATTTTACCTTCGTACATGATGTTAGCTGGGGGTCTAAGTTTAATTTTTTGCAAGTGGCTAGCCAGTTGTGTCAACACCATTTGTTGAAGAGGCTTTCCTTGCTCCATTTAGAATTTCCTGCTCCTTTATCAAAAATTAGGTGATTGTATGTCTGGGGAACATTTTCTGAGTATTCAAGCCTATTCCACTGATCTAAGGGTCTGTCCTTATTCCAATACCATTGAATATCTTTATGCTCATTTTATTATGATGTGAAATCCCAGAGAATTAAGTGACTGGTCAAAATCATGTTATCAAGTAGAGAAGATATAATTTAGTGGTATTTTTTTGTTGTTTTGTTTTCTTTTGTTTTGTTTTGTTTTTGTTTTTGGGCCACACCTGACATTGCTCAGGGGTTACTCCTGGCTGTCTGCTCAGAAATAGCTCCTGGCAGGCACGGGGGACCATATGGGACACCGGGATTTGAACCAACCACCTTTGGTCCTGGATCAGCTGCTTGCAAGGCAAACGCCGCTGTGCTATCTCTCCGGGCCCATTTAGTGGTATTTTTATGGGGGGAGATTAGGGCCATATCTGGAGGTGCTCAGATACTATTCCTGGTTCTATTCTAAGGAATGACCCTTGACAGTGGTGAGAGGAGCAATTGCAATATCAGGGATCAAACTGGTGTTGGCTGCATTGCAAAGCAAGTGCCTTAACTCTATCTCTCAAAAAATATTAATAATCTTAAACTTAAACATAAGCAATTTAATTCCAGATCTTATTCTCTCGCACTGCCTCATTTTTTCATAATAATCTTTAAAAAAATGAAAAGGAAAAGTTACTCAGGATCTCTCTCAAAAATATATATAATACTGAAACCTAAGCAATATAATACCAGAATTTATTTTCTCCTATTGCCTCATTATTTTTCACAAAACATTACATTTATAAAAAAAATTAAATAAAAATTAAAAGGCTATCCAATATCAATTGAATTTCAGGCACTGTTAGAGGCAAGTATAGGAAGATTCAAATATAAATTAAGAGTAATTTTAGGAAAGATAATGTTTCTATCAAGAAGCACTAGAAGTCATGGGTAACTATAACTCAAAGACAAAGAATTTTCCTTAATAAACCAAAAGTGAAAATGCACTGTTAATGCATATTATTTGAATGATTGTTCCAATTTTCCATTATGTAACAACAGACAGTAGATCGAAAACAGGAAATTGTCAACTTTCCAAAAGCATCCCCAGGGATGTAGCAGCAATAGTTTCAAATGCATCTTGGCCAACTCTCTTTTTGTCTTGGAAGTAGATGATTAGCCATAATTGGAGGTGATTACTAATAAGAGCAGGAGAAAACTGAATCAGTTGTGCCAGCAATTGTTGTAAATGCTTAGTGAAGGAAAGCAGATGCAACACTTATCCCTTCCATTTTCCATTGCCTAACCTTTCTCAATAGTAACACTCATTTTTGTTTTGTTATATTTGGGGGCCACACCCAGTGGAGCTAACTGGTTACTCCTGGTTCTGCTCTCAGAAATTACTCCTCGACAGCTTGGGTAACCATATGGATGTCAGAGATCAAACCCTAAATGGTCGTGTGCAAGGCAAACTCCCTACCCTCTGTGCTCTCACTCCAGCTTCCTAGATAGTAACATTCTTCCTGGTTCAGTCTCCAACTCTCTATAGGGTTTGTATTTAAAGTTTTTATTAAAAATGCTTACCTAAAATAAGTCAGTATCACTAATCAGAAACCAACTGTAGCTCTTGTTTCCCATTCAAGATTCAAGACTAGATTCGAGTAGCCTTAGCCCAACTGTCTTACACTTATTTGAAATCTTCAAATATTCTAATAAAAAAATTCTTCCTTCAGTGGAATGACTTTTTATTTTCACCGAAAAGAATGAAAATTACAAGACCCGAATATTTTTGTAATCTCATGACAGTTTTACACATTATCATAACCAAAAGTACAAAAAGAAGAGTTTCTGTCAACATTTGCATTTTCAAATGTCAAATACCACACATATTCTATGAATAATCTCTATTCAATAAGCAATTTGAAGAGCATTTAATAAGCTGAAAAATAATACCTACCTGAGTTGAGAAATGAAATCTCATAACACCAGCTTTCATTTCAAATGAACTCCAGGTGGCAGCTAGACAATTTGCCACATGATAAAAGCCTGACACTTACTGGAAAACAGTCTCCAACTATTAAGAAAAAAATGAGTAGGACACTCAGTAGAGAATAGACAGTGTTGTGCTCAAACCGCTATGTTATTTTGCCAGAAAAAAATTCAATCTGTGTACAAAATACTTTTTCTCTTGTCTTTTGATCTGAGGTAGCACTTGTCCAAATGGATGGGCTCCCTAAAGGGAAAACCCATTTCAGACACTGAGGAGTTCTAACAAATGCAAAGCACTCAACCTTGGTCTTAAATATCCCAAATGGTCTCTTGCTGGTAATAGGAGAACAAAATCAGTGTTTTACTCAGAAAACAGCTTTCCAGGCTTTTCTCTTCTGTACCATTTGTGCATTGATATGAAGATCAGAGCTGTTGACTTGAATGTGATTTAGAATCTCTAGGCAAACAATGAAACATTAAACACTTTCTAGGCCTCTAAAATTTGTATTCAGACTCTTCACTTTCAGGGGATAATCACAATCCTATCAGTATTTGAGAGATTTGTGCACACAGGCTGTCTCTTTCAAATTGCAGCAAGTTAATGCATCCAAATATAGCTTGGTTGTGCAAATGATGGCCTGAGAAGGAGGATGTAACTTGGTATTTTGACATATGTCTTCTTGTAAGGAGCACAATATCTTTTTTTTTTTTTTAAGATTTTTGGTTTCAACATAGTCACTTGAAGATTTTGGACAACAAAAATACACTTTAGAAAAAAAATTAAAGAAAAAACAAGCTTGGAAACAATAAACCAAAGTCAGAAAGAAAGGCAAAGACCAAAATCACCAATGTACTATGGCCAAGCAAGAGGAACAAAAGCTTTAGTTGAGGTAATAAGTCTTTAGACTTTACTTCTTGTCTTTTCAAAATGATAAATAACTTGCAAACATTTATTTATTTTGTGAGAGTTAATAAGTCTTGTTTTCTTTCATCACTTTAACTATTTTCTTCAAAGGAAATTACTACTTCAAGCTCTTCATAAATTCTGTAGCCTCTATAAGTTTAGTACCCTCATGGGTAAAATGGGAATAACAATGCCTAGTTGATGTTGATATGATGCTTAGAAATAATGAATATATATATATATATATATATATATATATATATATGAAAACCGTCTAATGGTGCCTGCAACATAATGAAAGCCATCACTATTGTTATTACTCAAAAGCTACATCTATACATGTAAATTGGAATAAAACACTGGAGCAGTTTTTATACTAATTCAAACATAAGAACATATTTTCTTGCAGATTCAAGGTAATTGAGGTAAATGTTAGAATATTTATGTGAATTATCAAAATATAAAAATTGTTTCAATTTTCCACTTTTCATGTCCAGATATAGCTTTTGTGCATTGCCCCAGAGAAACCAAGGGACTTTATGAACTTTGCCTATTACTGAAAACCTTTTGCATTAAGGTTAATCAGCTTTGGTACTTAGCTGCCAATATACTGCTGGACAAAGTCCATCCATTAGTAGAATTTCGGCTTCAGTATTCCAAACAAGAAAATGAATCTTATATATAAATCTAAAGCCTAAATCTCTTGAAATTTAAGTCAGTGAATTTGCAATCTGTTTGGACATAGATCAGCAGAACAGTGGTCTGTTTTCAGTAATATCTTTGTGCTAATTCACCATAATATATGTTGCAATAGCATACTAAAAATTTACAGGAAAGAAAAGAAACTTTACAGGGTGGAAATGTAAATTCTGTATGAAAATGAAAACAAAAATCACTTTTCCTACTTAGGATTTTTCTTTTATGTCTCATGTTTTCTTCTCTTAGAACAAAGATCTGTTCTGGGGAACAAAAAGTGGAAAAATGTTTCTCTAAGAAATAGTGAATTTAAAAGAATATATAATTTCCCCTTTCAACATAATTCCTTATCAAGTTGTTAGAAACTATTTAAAAGGGCATGCATAAAATATTATCGAGTAAAATTTAAAATAATTAAATTATAAATTCTATATTGCATTTCAAAAATAGTACAGTTTATCAAAATCAGGTTCAAGTTACCACCAAAATAAAACACATATTTGGACTCTGCTTATATTATAGAGACTACATTATTTTCATATATAAAATGAAAGGATGTACATTCTTTATATAATTTTTAATGATTCTATGTAATTTACCCTTTATTTTATGTAAAATGGTCATAGTACAATTTTAATTTTATAAACATATTATTTTCATTCCTAATTGATATGAATTGGAACTCTGCATGTAGCTGACCATTTGATGAAGAGGTTTTCTTTGCTCCACAAAGTGGAGAATTTCTTGCTCCATTATCAAAGATTAATTGATCAAATACCTGAATGTATGCCAGGATATTTAAGTTTATTCTATGCATCTATGTTTTCATTCCAGCACTGTGCTGTTTTAATTACTACTAACACTTTTTACTAGTTTGAAATTTGAAAAAGTTTGGGGAAATCATGACATCCACTTTCTTTGTCTGAAGCATTGCTTTAGCTATTTTGTGGATATTTTTTGTTCCATATAAATTTTAGGACTATTTGGTCTATTTATTTGAAAATGTCATGGATATCTTGGGACCGGCATGATAGCATAGTGATAGGATGTTTGCCTTGCACGCGGCTGATCCATGACGGACCTCAGTTTGATCCCCGGCGTCCCCTATAGTTCCCCATGCTAGGAGCTATTTCTGAGCACATAGCCATGAGTAATCCCTGAACGTCACTGGGGTATGACCCCCCCACCCCAATATGTCATGGTTATCCTTATAGTGATTTTATGAAGTATGTACCATGCTTTGTGAAGTGTTGCTATTTCAATAATATTAATCCTTTGAATCCAGAGCCGGAATGTGTTTTCATTTTCTTGTGTTCTCTTTTATTTCTTGAAGCAGTGTTTTGTAGTTTATTTTTTGTATAGGTTTATTAATTAAATTGATTCCCAGGTACTTGATTTCCTGAGGCATAATTGGATTGTTTGTTTTAATATCTCTATCTTTTCTTTTATTATTTGTATATAGAAAATCTATGGATTTTTGCATATTAATTTTGTAGCTTGTCACTTTGCTATACAAATATATTGATAAAACTAGTTTACTGTTGATCTCTTGAAATTCTTTTCAACAATGGCAAATAACAAACATAAAATCTTTGATGAAGCCAGGAATTACTTTTACTTTTTATTTTTCTGCTCACTTCAGCTCCATTACCTGGGATCATGTCCTGTGCTATGCAGATAAAATGGACCTCAGGAGTAGCTTCATAGATGCCTTGTGAGACTAGTATTCACTTTTAAGCCATGAATATGCCATGTGGACTAGCATCCACACCATAAAATATTCATGGCACATCAAACTCCCCTCCAGACACTTTCCCAGGAAGACAATGGTGGGTCAAATAAAAAAAGAGTATCTCTCTCTCTACTCTCTCTCTCTTTTTCTCTTTCTCTCACTCCACCCCCACTTCTCTCACCAATTTCATATGGAAAACTCCAAAAGACTTAATTCATTTCTAAAGCCATTCTTGACACCTATAACAAAATTAGCTTCTCTATTATACCATCCTAAAGATTCATTGAAAAGCTTGGGTAATTAAAGTAAAAAACATGTAGGATATGGAAACATCAATAAGGCCTTTTCAGCTATGGGAGAAGTATAAAAATAAATTGCTGTTTTAGTGTCATATATTTTGGTTTTACTATCCTCAGGTAACTCCACTTTTTCTAAATTCTACTTAGCATTAGGAAAATATTAATAAACATTAATGAGATTATTCTCAATATATAATATCTATCTTACCCAACAGAAGTCTCCGACGTCTCTTCTGAGCGTCACTAAATCAGAAAAATTCCCTGAGAGTTTTCAACTGGTCATACAATAATGACTAATTTAATTCAAAGTTTTGCGAAGCAAGTTAAAATGCAATCTGGAAAACGTTCCTTTAACTCTTCCCTACTACTAGTATGTATATGCAAAACTTTTATCCTGATAATAGTATCAGTTAAAGTTAATGAGGAAATAAAAAATCACAGCTGAGTAAATAAGATTTAATTAAGTATAATACAGACTTTAATCATTAGACATACTTGAGAACAAAATCAGATCATCACTATTGAGTTAATGAAAACATAGCAAAATAATAAAAGAAGAAAGGTCCCCATTTTTGATGGCTGTTACCTATGCCATTGAAGTGGGAGATTCTCAGAAATAGCCCAATACTTTAGATCAGTAACTAATACACCACTAGTCTATAGTCACTACAGACAAAACTGGATTCTCTTCCATTTCCAAACTATTACAGAAATAAGTCTCCTTGACAAAATTATTCAAAAGCCTACTGAGAAGTCCCATAAAATACTTGTGAAGGGTAAGATGATTCTACATAACATAAAAAATTACTTTTTATATTATTATTCATACAAATATATTGACCAACACTCAAAATTTTAAGCAGCAAAAGTAAAAATAATCATGTGATTTCCCTTCTCTAAATGTATCATTCTTATGACTTTTCTTTAGAGCGTATGGATGTCTCTCAAGTTACATAATTCACAACATTTAATTGTTAATGCCATTGCTATTCTAACTGAATATAATTTTTCTCTTGTTAAATTAAAATGCATGATTATAAAATATAATAGATTAAACTGTGTGCCCAAAAAATCCATACATTAAAATCCTAATCCATATGTGACTGTTTTGGAGATAAGACCTTTAAAGGGATGATGAAGATTAATTTTGTTCATCAAATTGCTACTCTGATGTGATAAAGAACAAGGCACAAGGGAATGTATACATAGAAAATAGGAAAAACATGGAAAGAGGATAGTCTTTTACAAACACGGTAGAGAGGCCTCAGGTAAATTCATTCTTGATGGTATTATATCTCACCATATAACCACTACACCTTGTTTCTTCAGCCTCCAAAACTGGTTTTCATTATAGTGTCATCATGTAGTGTCACATAATACTATTCTGTTCATTAGTTGCTTGAAAAGTAAAATTATAAATATATTCACCAAGAGCATACAGATATGTATTTTGTCTCTTTCATACTATGAGTTGTGAACCTAGAATTCTCAAAGTGCACATATATTTTTTGTTTTTAATAATATCTTTCTTTAAGCACTATAATTACAAATATGTTTGTAGTTGGGTTTTAGCTATAGAAAAGAACACACCCCCTTCACCAGTGCAACTTCCCACCACTATTGCCCCTCATCTCCCTCTCCTTCCCCACCCCCTGCCTGTATTAAAGAAAGTCATTCTACTTCTCTCACTCATTACCATTTTGTCATGATAGTTGATAGCGTAGTTATTTCTTTAACTGCACTCACTAGACCACTCTTTGTGCTAAGCTTCATATAGGCACACATATATATTTTTGTATGTGTACAAAATCCCTTTAAGGACCAGGTATACCATTTCTAATCAACAGTCAACGCCCATAAGAAATATTAAACATAACGAAAGACCATATCCCAGGCTCCATCTGAGGTTCAGCGCAAGGGCCAAGACCACCAACCACAGAAGACAGATTAAAATGACACTGGGGAAACAGAACTTCTAAAATCACAAAGAAAGACTTCATCATAAGTTCCACTCCTTGACCTGTGCAGAGACTGAGATCTCTAGATATAGAGGTCTGATTTTATCATCCAGATCGGAGCAGAAGTCTTCCATACACCACAAAAGCACCAAGGGGAGAGTAAATGAACTTGAAAGGAGTCTATAGATAATCCCATGATAATATATTCCAAGGGTGGAGAAACCCTGTATCTCTTAGACCAAGGGGATTCCCGTTTCGAATGACCCCAATATTTACTGTGCCTATGCAGGAGGGGAAAAAAAAAGAGACAAAAAGCACAAAATAATCTTTTTTTTTTTTCTTTTATCTAGTTTTTGTCGATTTCTTTGTTTGGGGGTAGATATAAAGTAGTTGTCCTTTTTTATGTATATATTTACTTTTTCTTTCTTCTTTTCTCTTTTTCCTTTTTGAGCTCTACCATGTTTTCTATCTCATGACCATGGCAATTATGTGGTGCATATCTTTATTGCTGCACTGCTCACTGGATATCTTATTTGATACTTTTTTTTGAACTGTTGTGGTGTTTCACCTTCTTTTTTCCCCTTCATCTTTCAAACCAAAGAGGAGAGCCTCACAGGGGTCTCAAACTCAATTTACCTTCGGGCTGCAGGAGGCTAAGTCGGAGTGATCCTTGAGTGCAAAGTCAGTAGTAAGCCTTGAACATTAGGGGTGTGACCCAAACAACTAAAACAAACAAAACAAAAAAAGTTTCCTTAGGGCAGGGCCACAAAATGTTGTACAGGTTTGTTTGAGGCCCGCGGGCCGCGAGTTTAAGACCCTCGGAGGGGACACTGCCCATAGTCGGAGTAGTTGGTTTTTACCCCCATTTTATTACTTTTCTCTTCCTCAAACAAAACCACATAACTTGAACTATCCAGTCCCGCCTCCCAATTAGAGGGGGAAGTAATGGAGGTACCAAGACCAAACAGTTATAAGATCACTAAGTAATAAACTAGACACAGAGGAGACCACTCATTCTAGCAGCCCCTGGGATGAGAGTGGAGGATATGGGAGGATATGGGAGCGGAGGTGGAGGGAGGACAATTCGGTGGTGGGAATTCCCCTGATTCAATGTTAATATGTACCTGGAATATTACCGTGAAAAATATGTAAGCCATTATGATTAAAATAAAAATTATAAAAAAAGAAATATTAAACACTCATCCTTGGAATTTTCATCCACATGAATTATTAACAGTTAGGACCTTGTACAATAGTAAACAAAAGTCAGAAGCTTGAAAAGACTGTAATTTCTAATGCTCTAGCTAGATATGGATATAATACATTGTGGCATTATCTCCAAACCAAGGGAAGCATCCTTCAAAGAATCTATAGACATAGAAAATTAGTTTAAGTCTACATTTCACAACATTGTACAAATGAGTAGCAATTAAAGTGTTAACTATTTTTTCAGACCGTAGAAATGATCGTTGTCATGAAAAAATGATGTCTGTCAATTTGGATTATTCAGTTTTGGCATATGTTCTAAAGTGCCTATGCATCTTAATCTTGTATCAATAATAGCTTAATAATAACTGATTTAAGTACTACTGACACAATTTTAAAAGCTTCACAAAATAGTGAAGCTATGACCTACATTTTAATACATAAATTATTTTATTTAAAAATCATGTATTACATAATTGATCATAATACAGGTAAGTGAAAACAAAAATTAATTTTTTTAAAAAAGATAAAGAAAGGAAACAGTATAGCAACAGAAAATTTGTGAAGATTGTTGTCTCTTGCAATGAGGTCATTACATCATTATCAGAAGGTTTACTAAACTCGTGTTGGTTGATTTTATTTGTTACTACTTTTGTTTGTGAATATTTGGTGGCTTCAGTTACACAATGGCACTTAAATTAGAGTGTTTATTTGGTTCAGGAATTCAAACACTGTGGATGATATTGTGGCTATTGGGGCATGGTTTTGGCTGCTAAGGCTTCCATAAGTATGACAGAGGGAATTTTCCTACAGCCACTCCATAAAAGGCCTGATGAATGTCAGGCCAAAAACCAGCATATCTGAAGTTTTGGTCAGTTTGGTGTCTGTGCAGAGAGCAATAGTTAAGTGATGAAGCAGGGCCATTGGCAAAACGTTGATTGTGACTGATGGGTACCGCTGGTGTGGTTTCAGCAGGGGAAGGGATTTGACTCATGTCTCCTGAGATTGTCAGTTTTCAGCTGACAATGGTCAATGTACAGTGATTTTTTATGACTCAGTTTATATCTCTTTTGATATTAGTTCAGTTTATGGATTTGACCAAATCATGACCTATAATTTGAAAATCATAGTAATAATAACAATAAAAATATTTTGATTATCTAATGAAATAGAGTACCTTGAATTTCTAGTCTCTAGAATTATAATGGTTAGTCACTAAACTTATCGCACTTTGTTATGGAAACCTAGCAAATTAATACATAATTAACCACAGTCACTCAACATATAAAGACAGCAAGAAAGATCTCTCGTAAACATTTGTATTACTTTATTTCTATCCTCACATATCTCTAAATTTTCTTTAATTAAAACCACTTTGTTTGACTTTAAAAAAAGAAAATAACATTTGTTTAAAGAAGCAACCAAAGGTTTCTCATGATACTTGTCCTAGTCAATCAATGCCACTCAAACCTAGCAGACCAAATGCCACAACACATACTTTTATGTGCAGGCACCTTCAACATATAGGAAATACACTCTATTCCTTTGAATTATATTCCTTGTTCTGGGGGGGAATGTATTTTTGAGGTCACTGAACCAAAGCACATATTGTGCCATATATGATAATTCCTCAAACTCACAACTATTGTCACCCAGATATTTTTTCCCACTATATCTCAATATCCCTTATATAGAGAGTGAAGAGATACATGACAAAACCTAACTCATTCCACTCTCATCAATGATTTAAGTCTAAGGCTGAAATTTTCCTTCTATTGCCTTTTTGGAGTTGCCTTCTTGTTTTTGTTTTCTTGGGTTTATTTGTTTTTTGTTTTGTTTTGTTTTGTTGTTGGTTTTTTTTTGGACCCACATCTAGAGATTCTTGGAGCTTACAACTACCTCTGCATTCAGGGATCATTCCTGGTGGTTATCAGGTAAAGATATGGAGAACCAGGGATCTAATATGATCCCAAGTGCAAGGACTCTGGACCCATAATAGCCTTCTTAGTCAAAAATAAAAATACCTTGAGGCAGTCAGTAAGTCCTAAATGATAGAGAAAAGTTTAGTTGAGGACAAGAAAGGAAGAGTATTTTTCCAGCCAGAACAAATTTCTACTTGCTTCATGACGAAAGCAACAATATAGACAATATGGTCAATAGGTTAAATGGTGATGATTAGTCCCCATAGACAATAGAGTATTATCATTGAGACAAAGGACTCAATAATGGACCCCATTAGTGGCAGCCTCGCTAATTAGTAGTGATATTAGCTATTTCACACTTGTTAAAAGCAATCTCATAATTTTGAGTGCATGCATAATAACTTTCATCCCTGCAGCCACATCTTTTTTAGTCATTAACCTGCTGCACCAGCATAGTATGACTAGAGAAAGAGGCTACTGGGCTAAGGATGTAGTTTAATGGTAGAGCACTTGCCTTGCTTCCTGGGCTTGATACAAGAATGGAGAGAAAAAGACCAACAGACATTCACAGGTATATTGTTTTGTCTATCTGATTATCCGAAGCTTTACCATTATTATTTCTCTTAGGTGAACATTCACAAGTTATATATCATTCTTGTCCATATATTGTTCACTGTTTCCCAGACAAATATATATATATATCTGTTTATATATACATAGATAAAATATAGAAAATATATACATATCTACATATTTATTGAAAAAGACAGAGAGAAACTGGATAAAATAAAGGATTAGATATGCAGAAGCTTTATTATCTACTATAAGTAGACAAAGAAATTGTGATATCATTCTTGTCTGAATAAAAGACCTGAAAACAAGGAAAATTACCAGTGCAATAAATAGTCAAAGTGAAGGGATCACAATTGGGAGGATCATGCATAGATAGTAATTTTTCATCTTCTTCTCAATATCCAAAAGATTGGATAAGATTGATCCAATTGACGAATCACACAAATCAGTGAGAACGCTCTTCTTTTTTCTGTCTATAAATTTAATTTAACACATTTTATAAATGCCTATAGACTGACAAATAGTGCCTTTAACAAGTTAACAAGTCTAATTCAAGTCTAATTATTCATATACTCCTTCCCAGATTTTTTGGTGAATATTCCTTTTATCTTTTATATGCTAAGGTTCTAATCTTCTGATAAAACTTTGGAATCTTTAGATATATGTTTGTTTATCCATTATATGTAAGAAGCAAAGTGCTCCAAATTCTGCTTTTTAAGTTTGACTCAGGGGATATCAATGATTGAATGCTTGACATGTTGTGCCAGCATGTTCTTTTTGCATAAAACTATGAACAAAGCTGAATCTTTTTGTGGATATTTCTAAGCAATGTCCCATGAAATCATAAGATGAGTTGAGAAACAGGTAACACCATAAATTTAGAGACTAGCATCTGAGCTACCTATGGCCATCAACTCATACCACTTAAACAAGCTCCAGGACATGCTTAAGTCATCTCTTATTCCACTTTAACCTAATGAGATATTTCTGCTGCCCAAGCCAAATTATTATTTTTTACAGTCACATGATACAGTTCATATTGGGACACTTAAGTGTCATAGTTAGCCTTCTTCAAAGAAGAATTAGTTTATAGGACATCATTTAATGTTTCTGAAAAGTCTCTAATTAGCTTTTTTTTTTTTTTTTTTTTGGTTTTTGGTTTTGGTTTTTGGGCCACACCCGGTAACGCTCAGGGGTTACTCCTGGCTATGTGCTCAGAAGTTGCTCCTGGCTTGGGGGACCATATGGGACACCGGGGGATCGAACCGCGGTCCGTCCAAGGCTAGCACAGGCAAGTCCAAGGCTAAGGCAGGCACCTTACCTTTAGCGCCACTGCCCGGCCCTCTAATTAGCTTTAAGCTGCTCAAAGAGAAGCACAATAATGGAAAATCTTAACAATATCCTCTGGTTGGACCTATATATGACATTTAATAAAAAATCAATAAATTACAAAATACACTGAAGGCCCTGTAGAAAGCCAGAGATCTTGATAAATGCAGTTTAAATCCCTACTCTACGCCTTAAGTCTTTGACGATTATTGGCACTGGATTCTATTTTTCTCTACATAGGCATCACTGACTCCCTGAATGACCTTACAACAATTCAACTTATTTCCCAAAAAGTGACTGGAATGCGCGTGTATGTATGTGTACATGTGTATGAGAGAGAAATTCAGAGACAGTGAAAGAATGAGGAGAGAAAGTAAACTCTATACTGAATCCACAAGTTTTTGTATAGTATAATCTTGGGGGGGGGGAAACTTTCACTTTCTTGCCATATGCTGTATGTTGAAGTATGTCCATGATAATATGACTAACTACAGGATCTGACAATTTTCATGTAATACTCTTTATCTAAGATGCATATCTTATTATGCAATTCTAAATTTCAGTATAACTCACAGCTCATTATATTCTGGTCTGAAAAGTTAAACTACTGAAGAGTCCTGTGCAAATAAAATATTTGTCAGTGTCTGTTTTTCAATACCTGTTCTCGTTTTGACAGTGAATTTTTTTTTATTTTTGGGTCACATCCTGCGTTGCTCAAGGGTTACTCCTGGCTCCACACTCAGAAATCACCCCTGGCAAGCACAGGGGACCATATGGAATGCCGAGATTCGAACCAATGACCTTCTTCATGAAAGGCAAATGCCTTACCTCCATGCTATCTCTCTGGCCCCTTGACAGTGAATTTATGCTTTTATTTCTAGTTTCTTATAAAAAGTTCTAAGTGCATACTTATTATTTAAGTCAAATTCTTTTATTTTTAATTGTCAAATTAGTTACATAGTTTTATTTTTCAAATATATAATTTATATAAATATTTGAATGTTTAGTAGTTTTGGGTAATAATACATGTCCCAAACAACACAGAGAATGCTTTCTTCATGCCTGAAAATCCATATTTCACTTTTCCTCTCCACTTTACATAACATCATCTAATTTCTATATATTAGTTTTAGCTATTCTTAACCTCCATAAAAATAAGACAAATTTATATCAAATGCTATGTACATAAGTTATTTTATTGTTCAGCATAATGATTTTGAGGAAGCTCATTATTGTTGCACATATCATTAGGACATTTTATAATTGTTATATAATACCATAATGCATGAATATACTTCAGTATGTTTACCCATTCTCTTCTTTCAGTACATTTGAATTTTTTTCTATGTTTGGTCATTATGAATAAAGTTGTTGTCAATATTCTTTTATTATATTTTCTGTAGACATATGATTCCATTTCTCTTGGGTAAATACCAGAGTGGGATTTCTGGATGCCATTGTTTTTAATTAATCAAAAGAGTTCTTTGTTTTTCAGTCTGTTTTGGAATTTAAGACCTAATTTTTCAAAAGAATAGAAAGCAAGCAAAAAGATAAAAAAAAGAGAGAGAGAGAGAGAGAGAAGATTAACTTTCACAGTTTCTGGAGTGACTAAAAGCATCAGATAGTCTCTCATTGTGTAAAGTTCGTGTGTACAGCTGTGGAATGAATGAATTCTCCATACTGCAAAGAGGTACCTTTGCTATATGCAAAAACTGAGAGATGAGGATGAGGGAGTGGGAAGAAGCAGAGTGTTAAGAGAGCAATAAGAAAAGGGAGGGAACACACTGTGACACCATAGAGATAAGTGACCTTTTCCCTTTTATTCTCCTTAATAATTGGACATGTTAGAGGTGACAGTCTTTTAACTTCATCTTGCCAGCATCCCTCTTTTAGATCTTGAAAAAATTTCTTGCTTTTAATATCCATATACCTCTTAGAGCTCTATTTCAGTCCATTTCACGTATTCCCCTGGCCTTATAAACCAGTATTTAAAATGCTCATTAAATGATTAATATTTTCCAGGGACCATCTAAGAAACTAAGGAAAATAAAATTGAAAAAAAATCCTTCATATTACTAACTGTATTTGCATACATATGAGCAAAACATATTTCACTAGTATTGTATTTTTCATCAAAATAATTATAATCTTAATATATCTAAATACGGAATATTGGATATAGTTGTTGCCATTGCAGCTCTCCTATCATGGGTGTTCATTACATGGTTTTGAATGTATGAGTTGATAATATAAAGAAATTGGATAAGTAAAACAATAACTGAGCACACTGAGTGAAACTCATTACTGATCGTTGACTCTTTGCTCAGGATTGGGTCTATGTTAAGAGGTCAATTCTAGCAGGAATCAGAGATTTGGAGGTATCTGAGAACAAATTTGGGTTAGCCATATGCAAGACAGAACTACTTTACCCACTGCAATTTGTTCATACCCTAAAATAATGGCTATTAAGTCCTAAAAATTCATTTAGTCAACATATAAACTAGGATTTTCCAGAAGGCATAGACTAATTTTACAGTTTGTAAAATTGAGCATTTAGCTCAGATAAAGTTTTTTTTCTAGAAAACCAAGATCATTTTCAGAATCTTGATAAACATAAAATTTAACACAATGTCATAAATTCATTTAGTCAACATATAAACTAGGATTTTCCAGAAGGCATAGACTAATTTTACAGTTTGTAAAATTGAGCATTTAGCTCAGATAAAGTTTTTTTTCTAGAAAACCAAGATCATTTTCAGAATCTTGATAAACATAAAATTTAACACAATGTCATAAGACATTTATTACTAATTGAACAACCACCAAAACAAATTACTTTCTACTTCACTTATGGTTGGGTCTTTAGCAAAAAAATATTTCTAAATATAAAGGAAAATGGTGTTCCATAAAATTCACCTGATTGAAAAAAAAATCTAATATCTGAGAACCATTCACCTGAGACAGCTGCGAATCCCAGGTTTTGCAAGGTCATGCTGCTTTCAAAGTGACTGGGATTAAAGGGTTTAAGAACACTAGAAATACTTTCACACAGGAAAATGCCACATCAAGGGGCCATCACACGTACCTACTGTGAGAGGATTATTCATTGCTAACTGAGCTGTTTATATATAATTTATTTTATCTTTTTCTTATTGTAAAAGTACTAGCTATCCAATGTAGAAAAAGTAAGCATCTAAAGTAAGAATGAAAATAAAATTGCATCACCAGGAAAAATCTCTAATATCATTATTCAATTTTCTTCTCATATATTTTCTTGCATATTTTAGTTTTGCTCTCATATTATAAATAAAATCTGTAACTGTTGTATGGATATATATTTTCCTCTAGTTTATTTCAAATCTTATTATATTATCTTATTGATTTATTATGTCATCTCTTTCCTATTAGATTGTTGATAGTGTTTACAACTATTTTTGCCATACTAAATTAATGGTGCAGGGAACTAGAGAGATAGTACAAGGAGGAAGATACTTGCCTGTAATGCGGCCAACTCGGTTCAATCCTTGGCAACCTATATGGTTCTCTGATGTTGTAAGAATGGTGATGGTGGATCTCTTTGTTGGCCCATGGTTCTCAGCCTCCTCAATATTTTTAGGAATAAAAATATTAAGTATAAAAGACCCTTAAAGTTGGAAATAAAAGCTTTATTGGAAATGAGAAAAGAAAAGAAGGGAAACTCCCAACAGAGAGCAAGTTGGTAGATGGCCAAATTAACTATGGCTCCTTAAAGGGGTTTTATGTAGAAATTGGATATTTGTACTACCTTTCAAGTAGTCTGTCTTGCTTAGGTCCTTGGTATCATAAGTTGGGGAAGTTAAATAGGGGCCAGTATCTTGGAAGAGGGCTACTGAGAGATCCACAATACCTTAACACCTCAGTTGCCTGCTTCCTTGGCTCCACTATAATCACCATCTGTAGATCCAGTCAAGAGAAAACAAATATAACAAGAAGGTTATAAGCCTAAGGCCTGTCAGGAATGACAACTAGACATCTGCCAAGGGACTTACAAGGGTAGGATCTAAGAGAGCCAAGATAAAATATTTTCCTGAGAGCCACTCCTGAGAAACCTGTTCTTAGAACTGGAAAGCTTTTTTTGGGTTGAAAATTAGTCTGGATTTCTAGACTTATTTATTCACAAAGAAGTAAAATAACTTCCCAAGTACAGTATATGCATGATATATGTCTAGGAAACAAGTGTACTATTTGGAGGTTGAAGGTCAATAATGTCCCAAAATAGTAGACTCTTTTGTTGTTTTTCTAATTTTTAAAGGGCAGGGTACTTAAATAGCTATATAAACAGGGGAAAGGATGCAGAACTGATTATTTTCTGATGTCTAGTCATATAGATTATTCAGTTGGCTTAGGTCAAGTTATCAAGCATCACTTAGGCCATACTTGTGACATTTAAACTGATCATTTCCTTTGTTTAGGGCCATTTTCATAATCTTGCTTTGTGTGTTTTCCTTGTGTCCCTATCATTCCCTTTCTTCAGAAGAATGCCCAACTGCCGGAGGGATAGGGGCAAATAAACCATCCTGCTAAAAGTGTTCTAAGTTTTAGGTGTAGGTGAAGTCCCCTAGAAAAGGGAACTGTCCAGAGGCCCTCTGTGGAAGTCAAATGAAATATCTAATTTGGGTTCATAAGCATCTGTAACTTAAGGGATTGTGCACAGAAACAATTCTAATTAAGGTGTTTATGGGAAAAAATTGAATGTGAATAATAAATAAAAGACTCAAAACCTTATTTAATGCTAGTCTCCCAACCTCATTTTTGAAGCAGTTCTTTGTTGAATTTCCTAATTGACAGCGACAGATCCAATAGCTAAGATTATTCATTTTTCCATCATGTGACTTAGAGAGGAGCCAGGGGCATGGATAAATTCTTTTATAGAAAATGGAAGAATGGTGGAACTCTGCTGTAACTCAATGCCAGCACACCTATCTGCCTGTCTTCTGTGCTGTGCTGCATTTTTGGCCTGATTTCATCCTGTGTGTGGCTCATCTGCAGACAGCTTGCCTTCCACTGAGCCTTTTCGAGAGGTGAGTTTACATGCTCAGAAAGGGGAAGCCACTAAACTCTGCTGGAACTCAGATGCCAGCACCCCTATCTGCCTGGCTTCTGTGCTGTGCTGCACTTTCGGCCTGATTTCATCCTGTGTGTGGCCCATCTGTGGACAGCCCATCTGTGCTTTGTGGCCGTGCACATCATTTAGCCAATGAATACAACCACAGCACGAAGAAAAACCCACGATACAAGTGTGACAATGGGGAAACAACGCAGGCCAGTGCCAGACATAGAGAATGACAATGGCAACTCTAATGCTTGAACATGACCAACCAACTAGTCAGTCTCTCAGATAAGGCATTTAGATTAGCAATATGGAAGATGTTCAAAGAACTCAAAGTAAGTATAGAAGAGAACACTAATAAGAATGACGAGAATATGAAGATAAAAATCAGAAAACTCCAAACTGAAATTTCAGGTCAAATAACAGGTCTGAAAAACTCAGTAGATGAATTGAAGAAAAACATGGTTGAGCTTTCCCATGGGTTAACAGCAGCAGAGAATAGAATTAGTATACTGGAAGATGAGATGAATAACACTTCCATACAGCAGAAGAAATTGGAAAAAAAAAGCCTTAAAGCAAATGATTAAACAATGTAAAAATTACTCAAAGAATAGGAACAGATGAAAATAGAAGTCTATGATAAGCTCAACAGAAACAACTTAAGAATCATTGAAGTCCCAGAGACCCAGGAAGAAAATCTCCAGGAAGAATCAATTGTCAAGAACATCATTAAAGTGAAACTACCAGAGCTAAAGAATACATGCGATCAAATCCTGCTTGCCCGAAGAGTACAAAATAAAAGAGACCCCAGAAAAAACACCCCAAGACACATTCTAGTCACAATGTCAAATCCCACATAGAGACAGAATTCTGAAGGCAGCAAGATCAAAAAGAGAAATTACATTCAAGGGAACATCCTTGAGATTTACTGCAGACCTGTCACCGGAAACACTCAAGGCCAGAAGGCAGTGGTGGAACATAGTGACAAAACTCAATGAAATAAATGCTTCGCCTAGAATACTGCACCCAGCAAAACTCACTTTCAGGTTTGAAGGAACAATACATGGTTTCACAGACAAAAAACAGCTCAGAAACTTTACAGACTCAAAACCAGTCTTAAGAGAAAAACTGAACGGCCTACTTTAAGACAAGACTGACCAACAGACACACCAAACTTCGATATAAAGATGGCACTAACTCCCAGGACAATTATTTCTCTCAATGTCAATGGACTAAATGCACCAGTTAAGAGACACAGAGTGGCTAAATGGATCAATAAATTCAATCCAACAATCTGCTGCCTACAAGAAACACACCTGAATAGTCAGAACAAACATAGACTCAAAATAAAAGGCTGGAGGAAAATCATCCAAACAAACAACACCCATAAAAAAACTGGAGTGGCCATACTAATATCAGATGATGCAAACTGTATACTCAGGAAAGTTGTAAGTGACAAAGATGGACATTTTGTATTAATCAAGGGATACATACAGCAGGAAGAAATCACTCTCCTAAACATATATACACCAAATGAGGGGCCAGCAAAATATTTAATAAAATTGTTGACAAATCTGAAAAATAATATCAATAAAAACACAATAATTGTGGGAGACCTCAACATGGCATTGTCAACACTTGACAGGTCAACCAGACTGAAACCCAACAATAATATACTAGACCTGAAAAGAGAAATGAAAGAAAGAGGCCTAGTAGATATATACAGGACAGTCCACCACCAGAAGCCCGGATATACATTCTTCTCTAGTGTACATGGGACATTCTCCAGGATAGACTACATGCTAGCAATAAAACATACCTCCATATTATCAAGAGGATAAAAATTTTGCAGGCTACCTTCGCTGACCACAAGGCCCTGAAATTATATGTCAACTACAAAGGGACACAGAAGAAAAACTTTAATACCTGGAAGTTAAACAGCCTAATACTGAATAACCAGTGGGTGTAAGATGAAATCAAAGAGGAAATAAAAACATTCCTTAAAATAAATGAAAATGGAGACACAAACTATCAGAACTTATGGGACACAGCAAAAGCAGTACTGAGAGGAAAATTTATAGCTTTGCAAGCACACATCAGGAAAGAAGAAGGGGCATACCTGAATAGCTTAATGATGCAGCTCATAGAATTAGAAAGTACTCAACAAAAAGACCCAAAAATAGGAAGACAGGAGGAAATAACAAAGCTGAGAGCAGAAATCAACGAACTGGAAACCCGAAAAACAATCCAAAAGATCAACAAAAGCAGAAGTTGGTTCTTTGAAAAAATAAACAAGATTGATAAACCACTGGCAAAACTAACAAAGAAAGAGAGAGAAAACTGATAACTCTTATTAGGAATGAAAAAGGAGAGATGACTACTGATATGGTAGAGATTCAAAGGATAATCAGAAACTACTTTGAGAAACTCTATGCCACTAAAAATGAAAACCTGGAAGTAATGGATAAATTTTTGGACTCATAATCTTTCACGGTTGAATGAAGAGAATGTTGCATATCAAAATACACCCATCACTATTGAGGAAATTAAGACAATAATCAAATGCCTGCCCAAAAACGAAAGCCCAGGCCCAGATGAATTTACTAATGAATTCTTTCAAACCTTTCAAGAGGAACTTCTACCAATAATGGCAAGAATTTTTCTTGCAATCAAAAAACAGGAACACTTCCAAATAGCTTTTATGAAGCCAACATCACCTTGATACGTAAACCAGACAGAGATGCTACCAAAAAAAAAAAAATTACAGACCAATATCGCTGATGAATGCAGATGCAAAAATCCTCAGCAAAATTCTGGCAAATAGGATTCAATGCCTCATTAAGAAGTTCATCCACTTTGATCAAGTAGGTTTCATCCCAGGAATACAAGGCTGGTTTAACATCCACAAATCTATCAACATAATACACATCAACAAGGAAAATAGAAACACATGATCATATCAAATAGACACAGAGAAAGCATTTGATAAGGTTCAACACCCATTCTTGATCAAAACTCTCAGCAAGATGGAAAAGGAAGGAACCTTTCTCAATATAGTTAAGGCCATCTACCACAAGCCAGAGGCAAATATTGTCCTCAATGGAGAATTCTGACACAAGACAAGGCTTTCCTCTCTCACCATTCCTATTCAACATAGCACTGGAAGTACTTGCTATAGCGATTAGGCAAGAAAAAGATATCAAGGGAATCCAGATAGAAAAGAAAGAAGTCAAGCTCTCGCTGTTTGCAGATGACATGATATTCTACTTAGAAAACTCTGAAGTCTCTATGAAAAAGTTTCTAGAAACAATAGACTCATATAGCAAGGTGGCAGGCTATAAAATTGGCACACAAAAATTAATGGCCTTCCTATACACCAATAGTAATAAAGAAGAAATGGACATCAAGAAAACAACCCCATTCACAATAGTGCCACACAAACTCAAATAACTTAGAACCAACTTGACTAAAATGTTAAGGACCTATACAAAGAGAACTATAAAACTCTGCTGCAAGAAATAAGAGAGGACACACAGAATGGAATCACATACCCTGCTCATGGATTGGCAGGATTAACACCAGTAAAATGTCAATACTGCCCAAACCATTGTACAGATTTAATGCAATTCCTCTAAAGATGCCCATGACATTCTTCAACAAAGTGGATCAGGCACTTTTGAAATTCATTTGGAACAATAAACACCCTCGAATAGCTAAAGCAATCATTTGGAAAAAGAATATGGGAGGAATTACTTTCCCCAACTTTAAACTGTACTACAAAGCAATAGTTATCAAAACAGCATGGTATTGGAATAAAGGCAGGTCCTCAGATCAGTTGAATAGGCTTGAATACTCAGAGAATGTTCCCCAGACATACAATCACCTAATTTTTGATAAAGGAGCAAGAAATCCTAAATGGAGCAAAGAAAGCCTCTTCAACAAGTACTGTTGGCACAACTGGCTAGCAACTTGCAAAAAATTGAACTTAGACCCCCAGCTAACATCATGTAAAATGGTTAAATCCAAATGGATGAAAGACCTCAATATCAGACCCGAAACCATAAGATTTATAGAACAGCACGTAGGTAAAACACTCAAGGACATTGAGACTAAAGTCATTTTCAAGGAGGAAACTGCACTCTCCAAACAAGTGAAAGCAGAGATTAACAGATGGGAATATATTAAACTGAGAAGCTCTGCACCTCCAAAGAAATAGTGCCCCGGATACAAGAGCCCCCCACTGAGTGGGAGAAACTATTTACCCAATACCCATCAGATAAGGGATTAAACCCCAAAATATACAAGGCACTGACAGAAATTTACAAGAAAAAACATCTAATCCCATCAAAAAAGGGGAAAAGAAATGGACAAACACTTTGATAAAGAAGAAATACAAATGGCCAAAAGACACATAAAAAAATGCTCCACATCACTAATTATCAGGGAGATGCAAGTCAAAACAACTATGAGACACCACCTCACACCCCAGAGATTGGCACACATCACAAAGAATGAGAACAAGCAGTGTTGGCTGGGATGTGGAGAGAAAGGAACTCTTATCCACTGCTGGTGTGAATGCTGTCTAGTTCAACCTTTATGAAAAGCAATATGGAGATTCCTCCAAAAACTGGAAATCGAGTTCCCATATGACCCAGTTATACCACTTGTAGGAATATACCCTAGGAACACAAATATACAATACAAAAATCCCTTCTTTACACCTATATTCATTGCAGCACTATTTACCATAGTAAAACCTTGGAAACAGCCAAGATACCCTTCAACAGATGAATGGCTAAAGAAACTGTGGTACATATACACAATGGAATATTATGCAGCTGTCAGGAGAGATGAAGTCATGAAATTTTCCTATACATGGATGTATATGGAATCTATTATGCTGAGTGATATAAGTCAGAGAGAGAGAAAGACACAGAATGGCCTTACTCATCTCTGGGTTTTAAGAAAATTGAAAGACATTCTTGCAATAATAACTTTCAGACACAAAAGAGAAAAGAGCTGGAAATTACAGCTCACCTCATGAAGTTCGCCACACACAGAGATGAGCTTTGTTAGGGAAATAACTGCGTTTTGAACTATCCTAATAATGAGTATGTACGAGGAAAATAGAAAGTCTGTCTAGAGTACAGGCAGAGGTTGGGTGGGAAGGAGGGAGATTTGGGACATTGGTTATGGGAATGTTGCACTGGTGATGGGTGGTGTTCTTTACATGACTGAAACCCAAACACATTCATGTATGTAACAAAGTTGTTTAAATAAAAAAATGATGCAAAAAATAAGAAAATGGAAGAATGAGAGAACCATAAGAAGCTGGAGACTACTTGAGGTGTTTCTTAGAGCCTTTTAGATGGGCCTTTTTTAATACAGCAATTTCAGACTAGCAAGACTCCAAATAAAACTTTCGACTGATCCTAAGTACTCAGAGCCAAATCTATTGCATGCTTTAAAAGGGTATGGCTGGTTTTACTATATACTTTAAAACTAGAAGTTTTTTTTTAAACACCATGGTTACCAAGGTTATTCATAATACAGATTTATTTTTTCACAGATAAAGCTGTTTGTGGTTGAGTTACAGTCATACAATGTATAACAACCTTCACCAGTGCACATTTTTGCCAACAACATCAACAGTTTCCCTCTTACCCTCCCTCCCCTCCTTCCCACCTGCTTCTGGGGCAGACATTTTACTTTACTCTTTCTGTCTTCCTGTCTGTCTGTCTCTCTGTACCTCTCTCTCTCTCTCTTCTTTTTTGACGTTGTGGTTTGCACTACTAAAAATGAAAGGGTTCCATGAATGCTCCTTTCATCTTAGACCCTTCTCTACTCTAACCGCATCCTTTGCTCTTTGTAGCAAGCTTCCTATCATTCTCTCAATCCACAACTCTATTGTCTCTAGATATCTTCCCCACACTGTCTTATTTTATCATTCTCTGGGACTAGAATTTGAGGGAAAAAATCCCTGAAATATAGCATGATTTTCTCTTCCCTTTATAATTAGCATAAGATTGCTTATGCTAGGGGCCAGAGCAATAGTACAGTGTGTAGTGTGTTTGCATTGCATCCCATATGGTCTTTCAAGCATGCCAGGAGTGATTCCTGAAGTACAGAACCAGAAGTAACCCAAAAGCACCACCAGTTGTGGCTCAAAAACAAAACAAACAAAAACGTTATTTGTTCTTAATAAAAATTGACAGTTATTTTATATAGAAGCAGAAAGAACTGGGCAACTCTAAGTAAATTTTAAGTAATTTGTAAAAATTTAGATTTAGCTATATTTGATCAATGTGCATTTTTGCTGGAAGCCTGTAGACATACTTTCCAAATAAGGTCTCAGGTCGCTCTATTTTACTTCACCAAATCCCAGAGGGTCATTCTAGGTCTTGGAGGAGACATAAGGTTTAGTTGTAGGGTTAGAATTTTCACCATTTTCTTCTGCTTAAAACCTGTTTCTTTAAGATATATCCCTTACACATAGGAACGCAGAGGGCTTTTCTATATTGTGTTCTGGAGTTCCTGCAGCATTTCCTTAGGCACAGTATTAATGGATCATATGGAAGCTCAATTTTTAGTTTCTTTGAGAAATATTATTATTGTTTTCCCAAAGGCTGGACCACTCAGCAGTGAAAGAGATTGATTCCCTTTCTACTTGAATCTGTGCCTGCATGGGTTATTCTTGGTTTTTTATTTGATTTGTTTTGTTTTTTTGTAATTTGTAGCAGTATTTTCAATATCCAAAATCTAGAACCAACACAAGTGCCCAAGAACAGATGAGTGGATAAAGAAACTTTATGAATACTACATAGCTGTTAGGAAAACTGAAGTCATGAATTTTGCTTATACATGGATGAATCTGGTGAGTATTATGCTGAGTGAAATGAGTTACTGGGAAAGGGATAGACATAGAATAATCTCGCTTATTTGTGGGATTAAAAATAAACATAGTATGGTAATAATAAGATGAGGATTAGGAGGACCAGTACATGGTAGAATGCTTGACACAATAGTGAAGCAGTGCAGTTAGGGTAGAGAAGAGACTACTAAGAAAATTATAATTGGAACCGATCACTCATGACAAGAACTGGGTGCTGAAGAGACAAAGTGATAGGCACAGTACTCTTCATTAACAATAGTGCAAACCACAAGGACTTAAGGGGAAAAAAGGGGGGTGAGAAAAAAAAAAAGAGAGTAAAATGCCTGCCCCAGAGGCATTTTAAGACATTTTAAGACTAAGACACTGGTGAGGATAAATGTGAATTGGTGAAGGATGGTGTATTCTGTAAGACTAAAATGCAATCATAAACCATTTTGTAACTGCAGAATTTAAATAAAAGTAGAAAAAATTGCATACTCCTTGTACAAATATATTCCCAAATCACAACAATAGCTGAGGTATCACTAAGTCTGTCCCTATGAGGCACTTACAGGGACCCCTATTTTGGATTGAAACTAGAGCACAGAGCCAGAAGTAATTCCTGAGCACTTCCAGGTGTGGTCCAGAAACAAAGATAAACAAAAATAAATAAACAAACCATAAAAAGACCTAAGTGTTTGTTTTGCTTTGTTTTGTTTTGGGGCCACACCCATGATGTTCAGGGGTTACTCCTGGCTCTGTGCTCAGAAATCGCTCCTGGCTTGGAGGACCATATGGGATGCCTGGAGTCCATCCTAGGCCAGCAGCTCACAAGGCAAATGCCCTACTGCTGCGCCACCACTCTGGTTCCCAAAAAGATCTAAGTTAATGCTACATTAAATATTTCTAGATTTAGAAGAATTTGTTGATAGTGTTGATTTAGCAATTTGGGCAGACAACGTAGACTTTTTTTCTGAAATCTTATTCTTGGGAGTGAAATTAAATAACATGTGTTTTCAAATACTATGCAATCTTATAAATCTGAAGCATAAAAATAAAATACATTTAAAAGTGGAATTTTCCCACTATCTATTTCATGTACATAATGTTCTCTAAAAACCAATCGCAATCTAATGAACTGTGGTAATATGGCACTAGAATTTTATATAGACCTAGGATTTACACTTCTATTTTTATTACATGATCTGACCCCACTAAATTCTGTAATAATTTTATATGTCAATATTCTATAAAAGGCCGTAAGTGTTCTTTGGTGGTAATTAAAATATACTATACTTTTTAAAAACCTGATATTAGTATATGGGAATTTTTTCAGTGGACAAAAGATAATGCTGAATTTAAATATTTTATTTCATTAGCTTCTTTTATGTTCAAATTAAATAACTTCTCTTAAATATAATCTAACTTAATATTAATAGTTATAGTTTTTTTTGTTTGTTTTGTTTTGCTATTTTGGTTTTGGGGCCACACCCAGTGACGCTCAGGGGTTACTCCTAGCTATGCACTCAGAAATCGCTCCTGGCTTGGTGGACCATATGGAATGCTTGGGGATGAACTGGGATGCCCTATTGCTTGTGGCACCTCTCTGGCCCCGAGGTTTAGTTTTTGTTCCTATTGTAGATAAACTAAACTACATTTGGCTTATAGACTTAAAGCATATTTTCTGCCTATATCATTGTGCTTAGATACAAGAATACATAAAGGGAATACAGCAGGTAATGTAATAAAAATTGAAGACAAGATAACACAAATAAGCACATACCAATACATACTTAAGCCAAAATCCAAAAAGCCAAGGCTATAAAGTGTATGTGTCCTATTTTCTGGGATTGCATGATAGTAATGCCTGATATTTATGAAATCTTCATGAAAACAATAGACTCAGATCTCTTTTTTTTTTAAAAAAAAAAAACTATAATTTGTTAGAATACAATTCAAAGCCTTTAATAAAATTTCTTAGGACTAAAATAAAATGCCGATAAATAAAATAAAATGCATATCAGTACATGATTTTAGGTAAAATTAAAGCAAATTATTTTGTCAAGTAGTAGTTTAAATAAATGAAAGTCAAGCTAAACAGAGAATAAAATACTTGGACTCTGGTGAAGGAAGGTCACACTGGTGGTGGAATTAGTATTTGAACTTTTTTTTTTTTTTTTTTTTTTTTTTTGGTTTTTGGGCCACATCCGGCGGTACTCAGGGATCACTCCTGGCTGTCTGCTCAGAAATAGCTCCTGGCAGGCACGGGGGACCATATGGGACACCGGGATTCGAACCAACCACCTTTGGTCCTGGATTGGCTGCTTGCAAGGCAAATGCCGCTGTGCTATCTCTCCGGGCCCAGTATTTGAACTTTTAATACCTCAAGCAAGTGTATTATGAACACCTTGATAAATCATCATATTATAATAAGAAATCTAAAAAACTAAACAGTTTTACAACTTTTAAGAAAATTTAAAAGCTACCACTTAAGTGTATTTAAAAATCAGGGCATAGGTTGTTCTAAAGCAATTTTTTAATAATATCTTTATTTAGGCACCAGGATGATTACAAATATGTTTGTAGTTGAGCAACTCTTTTTATTCAAATGCAATGATTAAAATAATTCACTCCTTGTTTCATGGACAAAATTCAAAAATGAAAATTTTTGGCTGTAATTTCTACTTTTGTCTTGGTCCATAATTCACAGGAAATTTATTTGTGTTTATTTACTTTAAAATAGTTCAAAAAGTAGTTCAAATAAAAATAGTACTTTTAAATAGTCCAAAGAGAATATATTGAGCAACTGCTCTACACTAAGTAAACTAACAGTTACAGAATACAAAGATGAATTTTAACAATTTTAATAGTTTTGGAGCCCCAACTGATATTGCTCAATGCTTACTCAGGGCTCTGTGCTCAGGAAACATCTTGATGAGCTCCAGGGATCAGATGAAATGCCAGAGGTCAGCTACTGCCTTACCCACTGTATAATTCTCCAGGTACACATGATTTATTCTTAAAAGTATTTATTAACTAGCACTATTTTAGGACATAAAATAATGCTACTCTCTAACCATTGGGTACTACCATATGTAAAGTTTAGCAAATGTCCATTTTATCTTTAGGAGTCAATCTAAACAGACATTCATCTTTCTTTTGTTAGAAAAATTCAAAAAAAAATTTTTCCATTGAGCTGCTAAACAAGTACTTTAATAAATCCTAGTCATGTAACAACTACTTATAAAAGCCAAGACCTGAGGCAAGAGATTGAGATAATTAGGTCTGTTTATTTACATATGAAGATATGCTACCTTTCTTGCATTAAAATTATTGAAGCTGAATACATCCCACAAATAATGTAACTAAATTGTTGTTTCAAGACAATTATTTTATGCTCATTTAGCACTCTCCCTATCATTAGTTGAAGAACTTACTGCAACAGGTGTCTTCCTTTTGAAAGTTGTTTCTCATTTCTAATTCATTTTTGACCATTTGTAATCTAATAGTCACTGCAAGCACTCTGATTTACTTGCTATTATCAAAAATCAATGGACTCTTTACCTTCTTGTGGTAGCTAATGCCTCTCAGATACATTTAACAAGACTGTTGAATCGTTCTTGACTCACTTTCCTTACTCTCCTTTCATTATAGTTTTGAGCAGTCTTCCTATATATAGCCAAACATTCTTCAATAGCAGTAAATGTTATAATTTCTTATTCCTGAACTTTTTCTCAATCCATACTTCATAACTTATTCTATGACATTCTATTTTCTCCTGTTTCTTTCAATGCCATTTATATGATTACCAAATTTATTTAGACACTTCCAAATACCTCTCATCTAAGTGCCAGGAATAAAAAAAAATCAATTGTATATTTTATATTCTGACTTAGTTTTTGAACGAGAATCTTTATTTCCCCTAACCTTCCCATTTAAAAAAATATATCATAAATATATATATATATATATCATGATGTTATGCAGTTCTTAGATTTAAACATTTAAATTATACTCTAGTCCCCATATTTTTGCATTTTTCCACATTCAACTCAATATACATTCTAAAATGAAATGTAATTTATATTTAATTTAAATTACTTATATAAAATTTAATTTTTTTACTTTCATCTACATTGATGTTTTCCCCACAATCAAACTGGTACATGAAAATGGAACCCCAAGTTCTATCTAGTCACCTCTTTGTCCCTCCATAATCTAGAATTGTGTCTGGGACTAACATTGTTTTTAAACAACTTGAATAGTAATAAAATTAAACTTTAAACTTTAATAGTAATAAAACTTATGATTTTAGTATTTTATTCAGAAAATATATTTATTATTCATAATATACAAAACATATGCAGATTTCTTGGTATTATTGTTTGTAAGGATGCAAATTAAATAGTCTTTTACTAAATTTAAAGAAAAATGGAATTCAGGTGACAAAACAACTTTTAAAATGATATTTTTAATTCAAACGCTCTAGAAAACGAAACTAAAAGTTGTTATGCAATCTTCCCAATTTACATAACTTAAAGACTACATTACAATGACCCTAGTTGAAGACATCTCATTTCCTATAGATTGCTTCTTACATAATGAAAACACTGTAATGAGAATGTGAGAGAAAAAATAGCTTCAGATTTCAGAATGCTGTTGCAAATTTAGGAAATGTCCACACAGGATGTCAATGTTAAATATAAAGTGTAGATTTTTACACATTTTGATTAAAACAACTGGTAATATGTTTCATTTGAAATTTTTGCTATAAATTTCTAAATAAATGTATTTGGAGAGTACGTGATGATTTTTCAAATTAGACTATTTAGATTGGTTATTCTCTAGGTAAGGATTTAAGAAACAAAACTATCTTATTGAAATCAAATACATCTGACTCAAGATAGAACACGATTCTTGTCATGACCCCATTATATGAAGGAATATGGATTTCTTTATATATGCATAAATGCATATATGCATAAAAGGCATAAATAAGAGTCAAGAGAATAAATTAGGAAAGACTATCAAGAGAACATTGATTCCAGAAATCTAGAAGGTGATTGAAGGTATATAAATGAGGAAGAGAAACAGAATACATAGTCTCATGCTCAGAGAAATTGCAATTGGTTCAGGAAAAACACTTCCCTTATAGATCCAAATGTGTCACCACTTAAAAATGAAAAATACTTAATAGGACATAGGTAAAATTGAGACTGAAGTTGTAGGTAATGATCAAAATTCAGCACCTAAAATTCTTTCAAGCAATGAACCAAAAAAGTTACTCCCTAAAGTAACTTACTTCTGGTTCTGTTAGGAATTACTCCTGGTTGTACTTCAGGTCCTATATGGGATGTTAGTAATATAACCTTTGTTGCCCTCATACAACACAAGTACCATATCCCCTCTACTATCTCTCTGGCTCCATTAGAGAAATTTTTTACAGAAACAATTCTTTAGGGACTGGAGTGGTGGCGCAAGCGGTAGGGCATTTGCCTTGCATGCACTAAACTAGGGGTCCCCCAAGCCAGGAGCGGTTTCTGAGCCCATAGCCAGGAGTAACCTCAGTGTCACCAGGTGTGTCCAAAACAAAAAACAAAAAACAAAAAAAAAAGAAAGAAAGAAAGAAAGAAAAGAAACAGTTCTTTAGAATTAAAGGGCCTTTCAAGGCCTTTGGGAACTTAATGAAAATAAAGCAAAAGCTAGGCAAATTTATGTGAGATGTCAAAATACTAAATTCAAAAGTGAGATTTTTTTTAAAGGAATAAAAAGGACAGTGGTCCATCAATACAGAAGCATCAAAAAAATGACAGAATTGTCAGGAGCAGCACTGAAATTTTGTAACTCCATACTTTGATGAAATGCCTTTAAATGGCATAAGGAAAAACGTCTATATAGCCTTGACTTCTACATCTTTCCAAATATTCATTACCCAAGAGTAGAAAAAATGAATGTACTATACCATTAAACATAATAGCAGACTGAAAACATTTTCTGACTTAAAAAATGCATCTCATACTCACTTTAATAAGAAACTTATTTAGGGCTGGAGAGATAGCATGGAGGTAGGGCATTTGCCTCACATGCAGAAGGACGGTGGTTCGAATCCTGGTATCCCATATGGTCCCCTGAGCCTGCCAGGAGCAATTTCTGAGCACAGAGCCAGGAGAAACCCCTGAGCAGTGCTGGGTGTAATCCAAAAAAACAAAAAAACAAAAAAAGAAACTTATTTAAATGTGTATTCTATGAAAGGAGAACATAAGCCAAGAAAGACAAGGAGTAAGTTCTACCATGGGGGGAGAAATATATATATAGTCCCTGAACACTGCCAGAAACAAGCCTTGATCACAGACAAATGTGGCCCCAAAACAAAGTATATGAATACATTGCATTTATTTAGCATACAGAGGGTTTCATGGTGCAGAGTAAAAAAATAACTGGGGTGGGCACAGACAAAGAGAGAAAAGGAGACACAAAGAGTGAGAGAGAGTAAGAGAGAAAAAGAGAGAGAAATAGGTAAAAGTGAATAAAGAAAATATGTATTATAAATGAGAATACAAAAAATAGCATAAGTCTCATAGTGAACCCATGAAGAAAGGCAAGAATGTAAAGAATACTGTGAATTCCCCAGAAAGAGCAAAAAATCACATAAAAATGTCTTATTATGCATATGGTTAAATATATAAAACTATCAAATATGTTTATCATTTTGACAAAAATAGCAATGAACCATGTGAGCTAGATGTAAAATATGCTATTAGGCTATCAGTAGTTAACATGCAAAATTTACTTCAATAAAGAAATGTTTATGCTAGTGTATGTAAAGGACACCCCACTTTCCAGCTATTGATAGAGACCTGGAAAGTCAGATTAACAGTATCTCTTAGAAATAAGTTTAGTGGTGGTCCATTTTTCATGACAAACCCTGAATGAAAAGTTACGCATTGCATGCAAGCATAACAACTTGCAGATGTAATCATTTTTTGAATAAATGTGTGACAGAAGAGTCAAAGTGAAAGCAGTGTGAGTATCCAAAATCATATACTCCAGAAAAATCTTCCTTACATGGGAGAATAAAGGTGGATAGAGACAACCAAAGTCAATTTCTAAAAAAAAAAAAATCTACCTTATTCCAAGGTGTATATGAATTCAAGTTACCCAATAGAACATAAAATTTATGCTGTATCCATGGAATTGTACCCTTTGTAGCACTCAGCCACTGGGGAACTGGAGGAGACTTGTACACTTGGCAATAAAATGCTTGTCTTTGGGTATACCTGCTTAGCTGACATCCAATCTTGCAAGACTGACAATAATTGCCTTGCTTTTTCTGTGCTTCATGTCTTCATGTTCATTCCTCGAATTGATGGACTAGTGACTATGTCCCTCACATATCTGATTCAGAGAGCAAAATATGTTTAATGGAGAAAAATATATGAAATTATACATCAAGTGAAATCTAGAATTGAGCTGCTTAGTGACTATCTTTTTATCATTTGTTAAAATAAAGTCAGTGGAAATAAAAAGCCTAAATAAGAATATAAAGGATGTAATAACCTCTTAAGAATCCCAAAATTCCAGATCCCCTCATGCCAGAATGGTCTTAATGGCCAGATCTGGTAACCTGGGCCCTGGGGGATGGGATGGGGTGGAGGGAAACTCCTCCCCTATGCATTCACAAACTGCAGAGCAAGAACTGGGCTCAGAGACCCCACATGCCAGGAGTTCTGTCCCTCTTGCACTAGTATGTGGTGGGCACTGGGCTGGACAGCTAGCCAAAGAACCCCCGGACTGCCAGTTAGTCTGGGGGGCCAGATCCCCCACGCCAGAATGGTCTTCATGGTCAGATCTGGTAACCTTGGCCCTGGGGGATGGCATGGGGTGGAGGGAAACTCCTCCCCTATGCATTCACAAACTGCAGAGGCAAGAGCTGGACTCAGAGACCCCACATGCCAGGACAGCTAGCCAAAGGAAAATTCTCTTATCCATAGCAGACCCCCTACAGGGGTGTCTTTTCTTACTGATAACCATTTTCAAAAGCACGCGGGCGCAAATACCCTTTATAACATCGTCCAAAAATATTCTAATTCTTGACTATTTATAGGAAAGGAAATGGAATACCCTATATATGGAGGATAGCACTCAAATAGATCTCTGAAATCAGTGTCTATGTGAACGTTACTTTCTATACAGTTGTCCTCTCTGACTGCTGAGACTTATCCTTAAACAATTCATCTATAAAATGTATATAGCCCCTATTATATATTGCCCTTTCACACCCAGAGACCCCCATATCCCAACCTGGATATGTTGTCTCCCCTTATATAACCCTCTTTACCCTCAGTTCTTAACTTGTTAGGCACCAAGACCAACTTCCTTCCCCAACAGACCACCATCCAGCTCCTCAATTAAAGAAACCCTCTTGATCCCCCATCTCGTGTCTCAGCAAGAAACCACAACCAATATGCCTGCTGACTCAAGCTTGTGACCCCTCTCACCCCCCATCAAATCATGGACTGTTGCATGATACCGGAATCAGCTGCAGCAAAACACTCAGCTCAAGGACATTACAGGACTCTGAAATGCCGCAAATAATATGTTAAACCCTACCAATGGTCCTTAAACTACGGCTCGTGGGCCACATATTGTATTTATTCCCATTTTGTTTCTTCACTTCTAAATAAGATATATGCAGTGTGCATAAAAATTTGTTCATAATTTTTGTTTTTACCTTAATCTGACCCTCCAACAGTCTGAAGGACAGTGAACTGAACCCCTGTTTAAAAAGTTTGAGGACCCCTACTAGACCAAAGTCTGTGATATGAAAAAGTGCCTTGGCTTTTACTCCCCACAAGAATTTCTCAGAAGACCTAATTGGGAGGCCTATATTACCTATGTAAGCTTAATACCTTTATAATAATGCATCTTAAGATATGTATTCCTAAACATACAGATAGTTTCCCCATCACTTTCTTTTTTCAAATACCTTATTTTCCTTTTCTTCCCTCAATTTACTTTTTTTAAATCTCAGTTGAATCTATTTGTTTTATTTTATGTGTGTGTGTGTGTGTGTGTGTGTGTGTGTGTGTGTGTGTTTTCTTTATCCTCACCAGTTTTGGTACAAAAACCAAGAAAAAATCTAGCCTGGGATAAAAGCTCAGACCACATCACAAATACTGTATGTGTAGCCTGTCATCCTTTACCAGAATAGCACCAGCAATACAAAAAGACACCATACGTTTTTGTATAGGCACAGTAAATAAGGGGAAATCATGGACTCAGACACAAGATCTTATCACCTAAGGATAAGAACTCACACTTTTTATACAAGGGTGCTCCCATCCTGGATATACGTCATGTGGATACAACTCAGCCTCCACGAGATTGGACAGTATTAGTTCATTCTCAAATCCCAGATCCCAGATGTAGAACTGAAACAACCCCCTGCAACAACACCAGGAACTAAGCTCCGTTGGGAGATATACTTGTGCCAGTGTTAATATCACAACGAGGTAAGCGAGAAAATGACAACTTGACCTAAGACCAGGAGGTTCTAGCACATCACCTAAGACTAAGTGGAAATCAGAAGATGTATCGTCCTTTGAACTATGAAAAATAAGAGCGCTAACTACAGAAAACTGACTTTGACAAACGTGACTGGGCAGAATTTACCTTGAGACCATTAAGGAAAACCCTACCCTAGGCTATAGCCCAGGTCTCTTACAAAAATCAAGACTTCTTAGTACAGAGGCACAATTCTGACAACAGAGACTGAGCAGAACCTTTGGAACCATAATTTCCTAGACTTCGGCTTAGGGAACAAGCAAAAACATGGAGCACATGATACAGAAAACTGAACACACCAACAATGTTGGAACAGAACCTCTAGAAACTTAAAGACTCTATCCTAGGCCTTGTCCTAAGACCTGCGCAAATACCAAGATTGCTTGCTACAGTGGCCTGATTTTCTCATCCACAACCAAGAGGAAAGTTTCCTGACACCACAAAAAAAAAAAAAAAAAAAAACCTGGGATATGGCAATGAGAAGGTATGGAGCCAGTGGTTGTTCCCATGACAATATGCTTCAAGAGTGGAGAAACCCTTAATCTCTTAGGCCATGGGAATTTCCTTCCTTCTCCAATACTTACTGTGCCTATACAAAAATAAATAAATAAATAAAAGCTGGGGTAACACCAAACCCTGCCACTCCAGCATTCCTTTTTCTGGTTTTGTTTTGTTTTCTTTTGTTTGTTTTTTGATATTATTTTCCTTCTCAATTTTCTTCCACTTTTTTCTTTCTTTTTCACTCTTGTGGATATTATTTTTTTTTAGTAGTTAATACCAAATTTTTTCTTCTCTTTTCCTTAACCTTTTTTTTTTATCTCCAACAGAATAGCATAACTTGAATCATTCAGGCTCATAAATTGAAGGGGGGAAACGATGATATCAGGACCAGTCATATGAACATGTAGTGTAAATAAAAAATGACCAGACTGGAACACCAAACAGAATAGATACCCAACCTACAACAAACAAGCTGTAAAGTGGAGACCAGTTACACTAGTATTCTGGGGGGGGGGGGGGGGGGTTTAAGAAGGGAGATATGGGAGACATGCTGGGAACAGGAGTGGAGGGAGAACAACATTGGTGGTGGGAATGCCCTTCATTCATTGTCACTATGTACTGTAATGAACTGTGTAATGAACTTCAGTCACAATAAAAATTAAAAAAAAATATCCCAAAATACTGATGCTTTACTTATTTAAAAAAATCTAATTCAGGTTTTCCATATTGAAAATGGTTAACATCTCAGAAAAATTACACTGTAAGGTAACCTTATAGTTAAATTTTACTCTTTTATGTCTTCATATACGTCTGGTTTGACTTGAAAAAAGAACATACTTAGGGGCCCGAGAGATGGCACAGCAGTACGGCATTTTCTTACATGTGCTAACCTAGGACAGACCGAGGTTTGATCCTCGGCATCCCATATGGACCCCCAAGCCAGGAGCGATTTCAGCACATAGCCAAGAGTAACCCCTGGGTGTCACCGGATGTGGCCCAAAAAACAAAACAGGAGGGGGAAGAGAGAGAGGGAGAGATAGGAGAGAGAGAGAGAGAGAGAGAGAGAGAGAGAGAGAGAGAGAGAGAGAGAGAGAGAGAACATAGAGATAACAGTTAAAGTAATATTTTCATCTTCTCTTTAGATTTATGTATTTTAGGCTTTTTTACTTTAATATTTAACTATTTTAAAAATAACAGCAATAAAGTATTTTAAATAAATTTTATATAACATTATTCTTGAGAGAAAGAAATTCAGTGAAGCTAAAATACAAGCATGATAGAGTCAGAAAACACTTTTTAAAAAAAACTCATATTAAGAACAAAGAAATGAGAAAAATCTGATGACTTTGCAGAATGTTGTCTGTGCCCAGTGATCTTAGAAAATGGATACAGTTAAATAAATTCTTCCATCTTTAGTTCCACTTCTACTCCAGGGGGCCAATCTATTGAGATATTTGGTGACAGGTAGAACAAGAACGTTATTAACAGTGAACCAGCTAGTTGGAAGATGAAAATTTCAGATTCTAAAGAAAGAATTATCTTCCTACATGCTCACAAAAAGCAGTTTATATGGAACTAGGAAAATTATTTTTATATAGGTACCAGTAATCAATAAATTCACTTCTCAGCTCATTCCCTGAGGTATATTCTGATTTATCTGAAATTCAAAGTAATTTTTAAGGATTCAACCTACATCTGATCTTCTCTGTATTCTGCTTTTGGGGAAAGGGAAGAATAAGGGAAAGATGTTTTCATATTATCTACATACACTGCCTAGAATAATTTGCTAGTTTTATAATTTTTTAAATTTATTTTTGGGCCACATGCAGTGACACAGGGTTTACTCCTAGCTATGCATCAGAGATTGCTCCTGGCTCAGGAAACCATATGAGACACTAGGGATCAAACTGAGGTCCATTTGGGGTCAGCTGCGTGCAAGGCAAGTGCCCTACCACTGTACTATCACTCCGGCCCCAAGTTTTGTGATTATTTTAAAAACAATTTTTAATTCAGCTTAATTTCTTTGGGCTAGTTGCATTTTTTGTATACAGCCAATAAGTTTCTGGGAAAAAAATAACTTTTCCCATGTGACTTAGATGAAACCACAATGCTCCTAGTCTTTTAATGAAAAGGCCAGACTCAAACTCTCTAAATTATATCCATCTTTGTCTCATTAAAGATAAATGATTAGGGATTGCTATAAGTTTCAGTCAAATATTTTGTGAAAGTTTTTTCTTTCCCCAAGTCTCTAACTTTCTTTCTCAATCTGAGTCAAAACAGATTCATTTTTTCTTTAGTGGAGAATAATTACTATAGTTTATGTAGGTCACATATTCATAACAGTGTTAATGTTTATGGGCCTTATGTATAATTATCACATCTCACCACTACCATAGCACCCAAGATTCTCCTCAAATATCTTCCAATTCAACTCTGTCTGTCCCCCACCCACATTTGATATTCTCAATTGTATAATCTAGGGTCCAGAGTTTGTTATCCTTTGGTCCTATATATTCTTTTGTCATCTCTCTCTATATATAAATCATGGATAAATGAAACCACTCAGTATTTTTCCTTCTCTTTCTATTTTGTTTAATATAATGTTATAGAAAAGGGTGGATTTATTATTGAGTGGTGTACAAAAGAGATGCTTATAAAGTTAAGGGTTATTTATTTGATAGCATTATTAAGAGTTGTGGAGCCCTGATATTCTATGTCCTAGATTCCCACAGGTTCCATATTGGTTCCAGACTAATTCCTCTGTGCCTCATCTATCAAAGTGCTTGATGAGGGGCCAGAGAAGTGACTCAGTGCCTTGCCCATGCCAGCCTAGGTCGGACCGCAGTTCGATCCCCTACATCTCATGAACCACATCCAAGTAACTATGCCTTTATTTTTCCTTAGTTCTCTAGCCATGACTCATGAGCATGGCTGAGACCCCATATGTTCTGCAGTCTCTTGAAGTATAAGTGTGGGCTCAAGAAGAGAGTGGCCTGACTATGGTTTTCTTTTCCATGAATTAATATTTAGTATCCCACTCACACCATTGTCCATTTTCTCTAGAAACCTTTTTGGTAATATTTTAAATTATTAACTAAATTAACTAGATCACCTGATGCCTCTCCCTGTCATTTTCATCATAATAATACCTTCCAAGAATCCCTTATTTAGATCTAATTTCTTTTTTTCCATTTAATGTTCCTGAGACCACTTGGCCCCTGGATCCCATCCACTTTTTTTTTTCTCAATTTGTAGGAAGACATAGAAATATGAGACAGAAAGGAACCCCTTCTTAATCCATCTTCCCTACTATACATGAATCTCAAGATAAACCGTTTTCTGATCCACAATCTTTTTGGTCTCACTTATCCTGCTTTTCTGATTTTGATTCTGTTTATCTCTGTTCGTATCTTCCATTAAAATAACTACAATAACAACTAGCATGACAATGTTAATGAGTAATAGAAGTAGAATACCTATCTCGAATACAAGCAGGGGTCGGGGAGGTGGGAGAGTGCATTGGTGGTAGAAATGTTGCACTGATGTTCTGTTTATGACTGAAACCCAACTATAATCATGCTTGTAATCATGGTGCTTAAATAAAGATTTTATAAAAATAAAATAAAATACATAAAATCTAACTTTTGAGAGTCTTGCAGAATTCAAAGGTCTCCTTCCTCTTATAACTGCAGTCCATGCAATAAAATAGCTCCTTACCTAACTCCAGTTTTGTTTTGCTTTGTTTTGTTGATAATGATTAAAAGTTCAAAGAATAGAAGAAACTCAAAAAAAAAAAAAAGCTAAAGAAAAAATCTGAAATATAAAAAGAAAGCAAATTTTCTAACCTGAATTTGAATCAGTACTCAAACTGAGGGGGTAGAGGGAAGAGGAAAGCTTGCAAAATTATGTTAAGATCATCTTGATGTCAGAAATTACCCACAGAGTCCAGCGTGGTGGCGCTAGAGGTATGGTGTCTGCCTTGCCAGTGCTAGACTAGGATGGACCACTGTTCGATCCTCCAGCATCCCATATGGTCCCCCAAGCAAGGAGCGACTTCTGAGCGCCTAGCCAGGAGTAACCACTGAGCATTACCGGGTGTGGCCCAAAAACAAACAAACAAACAAAAAAAAAAAAACGAAGAAGAAGAAATTGCCCACATTAAAAATATTAGGTCTCTGATTTAAGTTAGTGCTAGAATGACTCTACCCAGAATGAGAAGAGAAAAGGAAAGGAGGTGGTCAAAAGTAGCAGAAAATCAGGCCCCCATAGGATTACACCCAAAGACCACAGGCAAGAGATAGTGTATAAGTCTGGAAGAGAGTGAGCTGAATGCAAAAACAAAACCATCTCCAATGCCAAAATCCAAACTGTCAAGTCTTGTTGATCAAACTGTCAATCTTCTCCTGCCAGGCATGCATGACAATGGCATCCTAATGAGAACTTTAACATGCGTGGAATCTGAAGTAGGACAGAAGTCAGAAGGAAGAACACTTTTTAGACTGCAATCCTTATGATCTAGTTTATGCCTTAGGCAGAAAAATATAAGCTTTTTCTACTGCCCTTAAAACAGTTAGGACAACTCTGAAGAGGAATTTCTGATCTCTTGTCCTGAGGCACTAATTCAAGAAAGGATCTTTTTTTTAATGTCACAAATTTGCTATAATCAAAGTTCTATTATCATTCCTATTATTAGTATTAAGAGCAGTACAACAGAACCTTACAAATATAGTGAATTAGCCTAAAGCAGTAAGTTTCCTTTTCTAGATAGGAAGTGGTGCTCTTCTTGATAGAATCAACAAGTAGAGTAAAATATTTTTATAATAATTCACAACGAAATATGCCCATATATTGTCTTATATCCTCTGTCCATTATGTTCTTCTATACCCTCAAAGTATTATAAATAATGCTATTAGAATCTGCTCATTGCAGGTACTTAAATTTTGGAAAATTTAGAAATCACCAAGTTAATTCTAAAATAATATTATATTACACTCTGGAGTGTAACTATAAAGTACACTCAGAGAATACTTACTGTACATGTGATATCTCTCTTCTCTAAGTAGTAGACCCTGGTTATTTTGAATGACACAAATAATAAAATTAGTATTGTATGGATTGAGGGGGGAACACATTTATTAATATAAATATACCTATTGTGTACTGGGAGAGACCCAGTAAAAACTGTGCAATTCACTGAAATAGTTAGTTGCTCTAGTTTCCTTATTAAGCAATCAGGTAAAGGCAAAGGCTAATGAAAGAAGAAAAGGTCAGATACAGCATCTTAGCAGGAAATTCACAGCTAAATTATATTATTGTGAATACTATACAAATTTTACATTGTTACGTTCTTCCTTGGTTAAGATATGAAATGTGGGGGCTGGCGAGGTGGCGCTAGAGGCAAGCGCTAGCCAAGGAAGGACCGTGGTTCGATCCGCCGGCATCCTCCCAAGCCAGGGCCAATTTCTGAGCACATAGCGCATAGCCTGAGCATCAAACGGATGTGACCCGTAAAAACAACAACAACAAAAAGATATGAAATGTGTGAAATTAGGATTTTAATTTATACTTATAAACATATTTTACAAAGGGCAGTCAGCACTCAGATTTCAGGTAATTTCATTTGAGATAATCCTTTTGTAAAAGAGATATATATTCCATTTAAGGATCATACATTTTGTTCCTATACAATCCTTTGAGCCATGCCTCAGTATTTGAAAATGAACAACCAGAAATATTGTAAATTAAGCCAGAGGATCATAGAATGTACAGATATAGGTGAAAGCAAACAAAAATGTTTCATTTTTGTTTTCATAACACATAGGTTGCTGGTAAGATGAAACTGAGGACTTGGCTTTCCTAGATTTATTTATTTATTTTATTTATTTATTTATTTATTTATTTATTTATTTATTTATTTAGTCACTGTGAAATTACAAAGTTACTCATGATTGGATTCCAGATATACAGTTTTTCAACAATGATCCCTTCACCAGTGTTCACTTACCTTCACCAATGCCCCACACCAGTCAGTTTCTAAGAGAGTCAAGTCACATTGTTCTTTTTCTTTTTCTTTTCTTCTTCCTTTCTTTTTACACTGTGGCTTACAATATTATTGCTGATAGGGTTTCATACTTAACACTAATTCTTCCCTCCACCAGTCATTGACCCCTCACTGTGCTATTGACCAACATCTTCAAGTGGCATATTTTCTACTGAATACTAGTTCGCAAGTATTTTGCTTTCATTGTCTTTGGGCATCCATTATATGAGCTAATAATCTGTATGTGAGAGAAATCATTCTGTGCCAGTCTCTCCTACTATCTTAATTAGCATGATACTCTCCATGTCCCTCCAGGTTGATAGAACTGGTGATGTTTGTTCTTTTTTGACTTGTGTATCTCTGTGGTGTCAGATGATATCCCATTGTGATTATGATTTGCTTCTTCCTGATAAGTAGTAGTGCAAAGAATCTTTTAACCATTTGAATTTCATCCTTGATAAAGTTTCTGTTTATCTCTCCTCCCATAATTTTAATAAAGTTGGTAGAGTTTTTTGGTAGAGTTTTATTGTAGAGGTTTTGTTTGTGGGTTTTTTTTTTGTTTCAGAGTTTGTTTTTGTTTTTTGCTTGTTGTTTTATTGTAGAGGTCTACCAGCAGCCAGATTCTTAAATTTTGGGTTGCAGTTCCATATATAAGATTGCATACCAACATGGAGGTTGCAAGAATGTTCTAAAATTTGTTTAACATTAAGTTCTCAAATGGGTTATTTTCAATAATTATTTATATATCTGTCTTATATGTGTATATAGCTCAGTTACATAAAATTCCTCAGAGAAAAGGGAGTTGAGCCTGGGGAAAAAATGTAAGAAAACCTTATCCTGGAGGTCACAGTACAAGATTGCTGGGTTTCAGATTTGGGGAAAGTTTGCATGGGTGTCACAGTGAAAACATTATTCATCTGGCCTCTCTTTTTTTTGTTTCCAAGTGAACCATTTTTGTTATCCAAATAAGTACTTGCTTTTGTTTGAAGATAACACAAATAAAAACATCTAGCATTAATAATTAGGAATGAAAAGATATAGTCACATTTCCTGCTAGGTCAATAATGTTCAGCATTTATTTTTTATTTCATCTCATTATTTATTACTTCTTTGCTAATATACATTATTTATTTTCCCTTCATACTTTCAAACATAAAATTGTTAAGAATTTCAAAAGCATAAGACATAATTTTTAACAAGTATGGATCCCTTCTGAGACCAGGCCTTGAGAAAGGTCATTAATATACATTTTTAAAACTGGTGCTGAATTTCACCTGAAGTAATGCAAGAACTTACCACAAAACCTTATGACAATTACCATAAGAAATTTAGGAATTTATGTACCAGGCTATATGAAATATATGCAAGGAACAGAGGTTGTACTTTTTTTTACCGTATAAAGGCAAAATGAATATTGCTCTTACAGTATGGTGAATTTATTGCATTTCTATATATTTTTTTACCTGGTAATATTTTTGCTTGCTTTTTCAACAAACTGCTTTACTTATAATGAGCAAAAAGGTGTAATGCATGTTTATATATTTTTTAACTATGAAGATCTATTATTTAGAAAATTAATGATGCACATTTTATTTGTGGGTTTGTTTGTTTATAATTGACAATTTGGACTCCTGGTGATTGCATTGACTCCTTGAAAACAAGGTGTCAGAATTGGTGAAGAATTATCAGCATCCACTTCAAAAATTAATAGATATTTGAAGAAAAATTACTCAAAAACAGTACATTAATGTGTACAGTTGTACAGCTCTGTGAAGCATAACTTTTCATTAAGATCAAAAGATTATTCTTATAAATTAATTTCTCTTACTTTGGTAAATTTATGAATTGTGAAATGATAGTTGTTAGTGGGTTGGCTTCATTAATTATAAAACTTTGTAAATAGTTAAATGACACCAGTTATTTATTTATGTTATCTTATACTGCAAGTAGAAAGTCAATTAAATTCAATAAAGATGTAATATCTTCATCCAAATTATGACAGCAAAATGAAGTTTTATGACATTTTTGCCAAAGATAAAGAATGTTTGACATTCTTTTAATCAAACTTAATAAGGTATAATTTAAGTATGATAAAATTCAGTCATTTTAAGTGTACAGATAATGAAACGTGATAAATATGCACACTTAGAACCACCTTGGACACAATAAAAATGTAGAATGTGTAAATCAGCCCAAAGCATTTGCTATTAATGCTTAATAAGCAACACACTGAGCCAATGAAAATATTAATGTATTGGCACTCCTGTTAAAAATAAACAGGCTACAAAATTGAGTTTTTTTGCTTGGCAAGGAATAGAATGTAGGGTCAGTGGACTATACAGGCTTAATTCTTAATGTGTTTACAGTTTCAACTTCTCTCTGAAGTAAACTTAAACCAACCAATTTAGAATTTCCAGATCTACATAATAAGAAACTAACTTTGCTCTTCCAAAAAAGAAAGGTGAGTTTGCTGAAATAAATTTCCTTCTGCTAATAGCCTTGTACCACCCTGTTTCTGATAACAAAAATGCAGAGAAAGCATTTGACAAGGTCCAACACCTATTCATGGTAAAAACCCTCAACAAGATGGGAGTCGAAGAAACTTTTCTCAAGGGCTTTCTTGATGGCCTTATAGTAAAGACCATTTACATCAAGCCCATAAAGAATATTATACACAATGAAGGAAACTAAAAGCCTTTTCTGTAAGATCTGACACAAGACAAGGTTGCCTATATTCTATTAAATACAGTATTGAAAATACTTGTGATAGCAATCAGGCAAGAAAAATATATCAAGAGCATCCAGAAAGAAAAGAAAGAAATCAACCATGCACTGTTTGCAGAATAAAAGATATTATATTTAGAAAATCTTAAGACTCCACAAAAAAAGCTTCTAGACACAGTAGATCTGTATAGTAAAGAGGCAGTTTACAAAATTAATGAACAAAAATTCATGGCTTTTCTATATATAAATAATGAAAGAGGAGAAAAGCATTAAAACATTCTATTCACAATTGTGCTACAGAAAATCTTGTGCCCTTGAAGTCAACTTAACTAAAAATGTGAAAGACTATACAAAGAAAACTATAAAACACTGCTTCAAGAAATAAAAGAGGACACAAAGAAATGGAGACATTCCCTGCTCATGGACTGGGAAGATTAACATCATTAATATGGCAATACTTCCCAAAACATTGTACAGATTTAATGCAATCACTATGTGAATGCCCATGACATCCTCACCAAGAAAAGTTTATCCAGCTAGATTATCATTCATATGTTAAAGAAGTATACAGAACTTCATGCAGAGGCAACATAGAGAATTTATAGCCTTGAAATGAGTTTTTCAAGAAGCATTAAAAGAGCTCCTTCGTGTACATTTTTGTTATTGTTAATAAAAAGGAACCAGTCAAATAAAATAAGATCTGAAACTATGTGTACCATTTAAATTAATCCACACAAGCATTCATACATACACACATTATAAATAAGATAAGATAAAATAAAATATCTCCTTTAAAAAGACAGTACAAGCTTCCCAACATGTAGCATTGAGTATGACACCAACAAATGGTACAGATGGCTGCCCTCACCTAAATTAAAAAAGTTAAAAACTATAACAATCAGGCATTACAAATTGACTTTTATTTATTTTCTTATTTTCTTTTTTATTATTTTGTTTTATTAGAGCAAGTAACATGAAATAAATGTGTTATATGCCTGCCAAGTGGAGAGATAGGGGTGGGGGGAAATCTGGGGACATTGGTGGAAGAAAGGGGATACTGGTAGTAGGACTGGTGTTGAAATACTTTATCAACTCCATTATAAACAACAGTGTAAACACATCTTATAAAAATCTAAAAGTAAATATAAATAAAACAAGTATCTAAGGATGAAATGCTGAGCTGGATCTGTGCTTCTGGTGGTTTCCTAAACCACCATGATGGTGCTAGGAATCTCTAGGACAACACTTTGAAATTCGGGAGCACCCATTAGGTGCCTTGACTCTAGCTAGCTCAACCAGAAACATGTACCATAAATGCTGTACTATTATCCTGACATCCGCCCTTATTACTTTTAAAATGAATACAATGAGTCATTCATTTTAATTTAAAATAAACTTCCTTTCAAAGGAGACTAAAAATGTCATTTTATTTTCATAAAATAGAGAATTCTAAAACTTGGCCTTACCATAGCAATCTACATCACTAGTGCATGAAAAGAATTTTAAACAATTAACTCAAATAAAAACTGAGACAAATTAAAAACCAGTGTTTTGTTTTGTTATCTAAAAGAGATGCCGGTTCAAGGGCATTGAAGAGACTTGTTCTAGCTCTACACTAAGAAAGAAATACGGATATAGTCTGGCCTTCCATCTCCTGAACTTTCATGATTGCTTTATATGGAGAGATGCATCTGTTCCTCTTTTAGAACAGATCTCATAGTCTTTAAAAGAATACACAAGACCTGAAGGAATCCTGAGGCAGAACTATTAAGCAGAGACCTCCACACATGTGACTATAAGAGTGATGCTGTGTGCAGCTCGCACTCCTGCTAATGGTCGCCAACATCCTCTCTGAAGCAGGGAAATGGAAATTTCACTTAGGGCTAACAACAAAAAGCCAGATATTACTAAAGAAAAATAGATACTTTGGCCTGAATTATTGAGCTTTTACAAAAGCACTTCCTTTCTAAGCTTGCTATTTGTTTATCTTTGAGAAAATGAAAGTAGAAAAAAAAGTTTATTCTGCAATTTTCTTTAAAGAGAAATAATTATAATAAAATGAGAAATCTGAAAGGAAAACAGTTGGAGGGTTGAGGGGAAAGAAAATTAAGTTTAAATTTTTGTTGCCGTAGATGTGCTATCCAACACAGTATTTCGAACTACATGAGGCTATTTAAATATAAATTTAATTTAATTTAAAAGTAAAATTAAGCAGTTCCTCAGTCATTCAAGTCATATTTTAGTATGACTTGAATATATGCCCACAGCTGTGTGGCAAATGTTGACCATATCATCAGAAAAACATAAAATGTTTCTATAACAAATTAAATTGTTAAGCGATTAATATATTACTTAGACTTTATCTATAAATGAAATACAAAGGAAAAGGTTAAAGCAATACTAAATTTTGTTTTATAAAGTCACATTTCTTAAGAAAGTAAAAAGTATTTTACCTTAGGCTTCTTATCTACTCTTTCTATTATTATATTTATTTTAGGCTCTCCCATATAATCATGGGTCAGATCATAGAAAATACAAAATAAAATCTATTGCAAAGAAGGTCATCAGCTAAAGATATCAGTATAAAACATGAAACATTTTGAGTAGTTTCTTGAATATACAAAATAAAACAAACTAGGAATTGTTGAGACTTCTAGAACTAGTAGAAGTAGGCTGGACTTTTGAACCTCTTTTTCTTTCAATATGAAATCATATGGATATTGATTCTTTTAAAACTTTGTCCTAAATTTTCAAATGTATGTAGCAGGAATAATTCTACTGAATGATACAATGTGTTGCATGAACTAAAAATATGACACATTTTAATTTCCTTTGGCTATGATCAAATCTTTTCTAGTAAATTTTAGGCAACAAATATGCTACATAACATAATAATAGAACTTTGAGTCGATCATCTAATAAAGATTTCTGTCTTATCCCAACATTGTATTACTCATAAGAGGGTAGAATAGAACCTTCATCTCTTTTCCAACTTCCTTTTACCTCTTCACAATTCCCTATTTTACTAGATTAAATCTGATCCCTCTAACATTATAGCACTTGAAGGGACATAAAATCAGAAAAATTGTATTTGGCAGAACTTGCCATTTTATATTTTCAATGTTTGATTTTCTAGTTTTTGTAGTAGTTTGTACGTTATCGAGTTACTCATAGTATCCCATTGCTCCTGTCTCTGCAATCAACCACTGTCAGTTCTTTGCAAGAAAAAGTTTTTGTCTAGTGCTAAAACCAATGGATCTGGCATCGAATCATTAAGAATAACCCCCCTTCTCTTTCTTATTCAATGAAATTTTGTCAAAATTTTTACATATTTATATATTTCAAATATGCTTTCATATTAAATGGAAGCATATTGGCTGGAGAGCTAGTACAGTAGATAAGGTGCTTGCTTTGCATGTGGCCAACCTAGATTCAATCCCCAACACCCCATGTGGTCCCCTGAGTTCCTCCAGGAGTGCTCCCTAAGTACAGGAACAGGAATACACCCTAAAAATTACCAGATGTGACTCAAAAGCCAAAAAGAAAACACAAATAAATAAATGAATTGTTAGGAGTTATGGAATATATTGCAAACATGTTAAAATAAACTGCATGCAATAAATATTCCTTTTTATCTATTACCTTTTTATGCATTGTATTTTGACCTTTTATTTATAAAAATTATTGCCATTCCCATGTTCCTAGGAGCTTTGTTCTATGTTCTCTTCTAGGAGTTCTATAGCTTCATTAGTGTTCATTTTGACATTATTTTTGTCAAAGAAATATATATGTTTAGATTTATTTTATTTACAGGTAAATAGATCATTGCTCCAGTATATTAAATTAATTTATTAAATAAATTTGAATTATAAAGTTATATATGATTGAGTTTCAGAGGTACAATATCTGAGCACCAATCCCTTCACCAATGTTCCCAGTTTCCATCCCAACCTCTTTTATTCTTTTTCCTTATGTTTTCTTTTATACCATGTACCTTAGTACTCCATTGTATTGTTTTGTTCCTTTTTAAAATGAAAAGTTGGATTTAGCTAGTTAGCTTTATCTTGGGCTTCTCTATTTCTCCTTTCTTTTGCTAATACCATAGTGTCTTAATTATCATACATTTCTAGTATGACAGTTCTCAACCCTTTTCTTTTTTTCAAAGTTATGTTGGTATGTTGAGTCATTACCAGAAAATGTATTTGTTTATCTAGATAAATTTAAGACTGTTTGTTTATATTCAAAAATTAATGTCACGATAGAGTTTGGGATTGTATTGAATCTATCTGAGTGGGGAAACATTATTAATAATTCTTAATAAAATAACATTCTTAATAATAAAAATGTTAAACTTATATAATAGTAAATGTTAATAATAAATGTTAAAACTAATAGTATTGTTTAAATTTTTTGCATGCTTATTCCATATATATATATATATATATATTTATTTATTTAAAGTAAGCTGCTCTAATTATATAACAATTTAGTTGATGTTCTCACTTTTTTTTTTTTTTTGGTTTTTGGGCCACACCCTGTGACGCTCAGGGGTTACTCCTGGCTATGCGCTCAGAAGTTGCTCCTGGCTTCTTGGGGGACCATATGGGACGCCGGGGGATCGAACCGCGGTCCGTCCTAGGCTAGCGCAGGCAAGGCAGGCACCTTACCTCCAGCGCCACCGCCCGGCCCCGTTCTCACTTTTTTAACTTAATTTGGGTTGTGAAAATTTATCCAAATATGCTCATTTTAATGAGAGCAAGCACACAAGTAAATAATATTATCTTCTATTTTCAGAAATTTTGCATTTATATAAGTAATATTTCAGAAGGCTATCAAGACAATTTATGTCAGTAAAAAACAAGATCTTTATTTTATAATCCTTTTTTCATGATCATTTCCATTTGAACTAATGTTTTCAAAATACAGCTTTTCTTTATAATATCTGTGTTATGGTACACATGTAGTACATTTCTATTTCTTATTTTTTTCACAAAAATAGAATTAGTATATATTCTATCAATAACAGTATACCATTGTAAACTATCATCTACCTCAAGAAGCAGAATCTGGCATTTTGTGGTCAGATTTCGTATTTTGAGGACATGATTATTGTTTATTTTCATTTACTTTTACTTCAGTTCTGATTGAAATGAGTAGTACATATAATTAAAGACTTTGAAACAGTTCTAATCTACTTTTTGTAGAATTAATTTTTATACACAAAACAGAATTTCATTATATCTCTATATTTCAACTAAAAGCATTTAAAAGATAATTACCTCAAAAGCCTGTAATCTCTGCCCTTAATCAGGACTGATGCTTAAATTGCTGATTGTAACAGATTTAGGGCTACAAATGTGTTTTATCTGTTCAGCTAAATGCTTTTAAAATTATTATAATGTAAATATCTGTAAGAAGGCATAAATACACCACATCTCCCATCTCCACACTCTTTGTTGTTTGTATCCATTTTACATATTTCTGTCACTGAACAGATCCACAAAAGCATTTATTTTTTAATACATTCTAAAACTTAAGTTTTAGCTTAAAGGAATGTTAGAGTATAAAGGATCATAAACACATTGCCCAATGTTCTTATTTTACGAGTAAGGTACAGATAAATGGTTTCTTAATGCTAAACATAAAATTGGTCGCAGTTTAATAGTATAATGAGAGTTTCTCACTCATACGGCTTTTTTTCATTGCAACATTCTCACAGCTGAATCCTTGTATAATGTATGTTTCAAAAGAGTAAGGTCTTTCATAGATCCTGTAAAATTATGCATTCACATTTCTAAAATCTAAAGCAGTGATATTCACATAATAAGCAGTTTTAGTTAGTACTTTTTGCAGTACTGAAAACCAAACCTAGGAACAGTATTCTAAAATCTCATTTAATCTTTTCGGTACAATGGTGTTCAGCTATAGCACTAAGACCTTGTTATAGTCAAATTCTTGCCTAAAATACTTAACAGTTTCTGTGTAAGCTGTAAATAGTGAGGGGCCATGGTGTAGCTTAGTGTTTTTCTATGTGAGGCCCTGGATCTGTTCTGTACACCGGATGAAAAAAATGAAAGATAAAATAGAATCAGAACATATTTATAATAGATGTTATGTTAAGCTTTTTATAACAATGCTATGTTAACAATTATTTATATCCTCTTTTACCTGATGATAAAGAATATAAAGGACAGAGAATCTTAAAATTTGCATAAACTGTGATACTTAGGTAGTGATAGAAAAATATACAAACAAAAGCATGTTGGCTTCAATGTTTCTCATAACTACTACACTCAATTTCTATATATACCTTCACATGACTTTGATAAAGTTGAGAATTCTTGCAATAAAAATGATACAATCACTTAAAAATATTTTAGCATTATCTTTTCATTTTTGCAAGGCTATAGACTTTTTCTGGCACACACAAAACTTTAAAAAAACACAAAGGGCTAGGAAATAACTTCATTCGGGTGATTTAATCCTAGGTAACTACTTTATTGAGTATGATACTGGTATTATAGCTAATGAGATTACAATTAATTTCTGCTATCTTTATTCTTGAACCCATCAATTCTCCTTCTTTTTATTTCTTCAACATTTCTGTGACTTAACAATTTCATAACTTTGACCATACTCTACTTACTAATGCAGTCATTTTGTATACCAAAATGATAAATGTCAACACTATTAAAACTTTCTAAACTATAATACATAGTATATAAAACAAAACAAAACAGCAAAAACAAAATAACCCAGTCACTATACTGGGGCCTGAGAACAAACCTTGCCTATATCTGATCCTCTAAGCAAAACAGATGTGGTCCTAATTGCACCAAAGATCCATAAGGATTGTCTTGGCAGTACCCAAGCATCACTGGGCCAAGCACTGAGGCAGGAATGCTACCAGGCCCCTGAGGACTGTTTGCAGCTTGTCTTCTGCCAAAAATTTAAAAATAATCAAGAATTCAATCATCACATAAACATGCTATGATTTAGTATTTAGATCCATAATTTTAAAAGGTTTAAGATAGCTTTCTCTTTTTTTTTTTTTTTTGTTTTTAAACTAAACATAGGCACCAGAAAACTAATACAGCAGGCTAAAGTTATATAAGATAGGACATACCAAACTTCTATGGAAAGATGGCACAAAACTTCATAGCAATAATCGCTCTCTTGGGTCAATGGACTAAAAACAACAATTAAGAGACAGAGTGGCAGGATGGATTAGAAAACTAAACCCAGGGGGCCGGAGAGATAGCATGGAGGTAAGGCATTTGCCTTGCATACAGAAGGATGGTGCCCCGCCCCCCGGGCCTGCCAGGAGCAATTTCTGAGCATAGAGCCAGGAGTAACCCCTGAGCACTGCCGGGTGTGACCCCAAGAAAAACAAACGAAGAAAAAAAAAAATAAACCCAATATTGTGCTACCTAAAATAAAAGTTGAGCACAGTAAACGCACATAAATTCAAAGGTTGGAAGACAATTCTTCAAGCAAACAATGACCTCAAAAAGGTTAGGGTGGATATACTACTATTAGACAAAATAGACTTCAGGCTCAGAAATGTTATAAAAGACAGCAAAGGTCATTTCTTAATGATCAAGAGACATATATTATGAAAACTCACACTCTTAAACATGCACGCATGTTTAAGAAAAACACATAAAACAACTACTAATAGGTTTTAAGGAAGGCATTGATAGCATCATTATCAAGACCATTTCCACACTGTCTGTCACCTCTTGATAGATAAAGTAGACTAAAAGTGCAGTAAGAAAACACTTAATTTGAAGGAAGAAATGGTAAAGGGGGGATTATTAGAAAGACATAGGACTTTCCATATCTAAAACACAAAATACACATTCTTTTCTAGTGCACATGGGGCATTCTCCTGAAAAAAAAAAATACATGCTGAGACACAAAATATACTTCCACAAAGTTAACAGGGTAGACATCATACCAACTACCTTCTCAGACCATGAAGCACTGAAAATGAATGTCAATAACAAACAGAAACAACACAGACATCTGGAAACTTGTTCATTACTGAATAAGTGGTGGGTCAGAGAGGAAATCAAAAGATTTCAAATGAAAATGAGATAAGAGCTACCAAAAATTTAAATGGTAATCAAAAATCTTCCCAAAAACAAAAAATCAAGCCCAGATGGATTTATTAGTCAAACATTTTAAATCTTTAAAGGGGATCTACTGCCAATCTCTTTCTCCAGGCTTTTCCAGGAAATTACAGAAACAAAAGCATTTCCAAATAGTTATATGATCAGACCAGGAGTGGCGTTTGACCACAGAGTCATGAGTAAGCTATGAGTACCGCTGATTTTACCAAAAATCAAATTTATTGTTCATAATACAAAGTACCAAACATTTTTAATTTTTCTTTTTCTTGTTTGTTTGGTTGGTTGGTTGGTTGGTTTTGGGGGCCACACCCGTTTGATGCTCAGGGGTTACTCCTGGCTAAGTGCTTAGAAATTGCCCCTGGCTTGAGGGGACCATATGGGACGCTGGGGGATCGAACCTCGGTCCTTCCTTGGCTAGCGCTTGCAAGGCAGACACCTTACCTCTAGCGACACCTCACCGGCTCTAATTTTTCTTGAAGGAAAATGCAATCAGGACATCAATTGTTTTGATATCAGATATGTAGGAAGAAGACAAACTAATTTGCATAAATTAGACTTCTCTAAAGAAGTAAATGAAATATTAAGTTCTGCATCACAGTACTTAGAATGTTGCTGCACTTTTGGAAATTAAGACTTTATTACTAATAATTATTATAGTCTTACTGGCAGCAGGAACATAATTTCTACCCATCTTTATGTACTACATCTTTTTATATGTTATCTTATGTAATTTTCACAAGATAGTGGTGTAGTTCAGTAGTGTATCATAATTAATATTTACAAGGCCCTGGCTTTAATCCTTAACACCATGAACAATAATAATGATAATGATAATTTCCAAGGCCACTTTATTTGATAAATTATATTATCCTCATTTTATAAAGAAACTGCAGTGCTGGGGGCTTGCTCCTGGCTCTGTACTCAGAAAGTGCTTCTGACGGGCTCGGGGGACCATGCAGGATGCCGGGAATTGAACTTGGGTCCATCCTTGGGTAGGCCACATGCAGAGTCGAACCCCTACCACTGTGCTATCTCTCCGGTCCCAGATAAAAATATTTTAAATTAATACTATCAGGTCTAAAACCAGGAAATTAAAATAAAGAGAACAAGTTTAGCTTTAAAAATAACTTAAATTTATAAAAATAAAAAATAAAATAAATAACAGGTAACTTGGCTTAAGTCACATGACCAAAACAAATAAAACAAAAGCAAAATACAAATTACATAACACCGTAACTCAAAGTCATAACTAGGTATTCTGTACCTGAAATTCAGATGCAGTGAATTGAAAATAGGGAAATACACTAGAAAAGAATTACCACCTAGTGATGGAGACCTATAAGACTATACAGGGCCAATCTTTAACTGTGACATTATATGACAATAAGAAGTCATAAGTAGGGACAACATGAAAAGTTATAACAATATTGAACTTACAACAATTTTTATAGCCTTTGGCCTGAAAATATAACAGCAAATAATATTCTCTCAACTGGGAGATATTTTATACTTCCTGCCAATAAAGACACATTTTTGCTTGAATGATAACTTGGAAAAAATAAGAAGATGTGATAGATTGCTACTCCTACTTGGTGAAGTGAGTCATTTCATATATTTGAAACTAATCTATAATGTATATTCATATACATTAGTGGATTGTGGATTTATAAATGCTTCACAGAGGCAGGAGATGGTTTAAATGAACCCATAGCCTTTTGGATTTAATGGACCAAATGCTAACTATGTTTCCCCTTAATGCAGCCTAAGAAATATTTTCAACTAGAAGAATATACTACTTAGGGAAAGTCATGATGAGATACTATTGTTCCATACTTTTGCATATACCATTTTGCTTTAGAGTATCCTTACAACTCCATTTAATCTTTATAACCTGTAGTGTTTTTCTAATCATTATTTGTTTCTGATTTTTTGTTTGTTTTTTTTTGGGGGGGGCCTACACCCAGGGCTCAGGGGTTACTCCTGGTTCTGTACTCAGAAATCTCTCCTAGCAGTTTCCTGGAACTCTATAGGATGCCGGGGATAGAACCCGGGTCCATCCTAGGTCAGCCGCATGCAAGGCAAATGCCTTACCTCTGTGTTATCACTCCAGCCCCTCTGATTTTTTAGGGTTTCCCAAAGATTGTTCATGGAGACTCAAGGGCATTCCCTGTAGTACTTGGCCAACTAGGCCTAGCAATTTATTTTAATGCATTCTGGCCCTTGTGGTACCAGAAAACACCAGGGATTCACACTCAGCACTGCTGGAAGGCAGTGAGGGTCCTCCATGGCTCCATCAGTGTTTTGGGGTCTATGTAGTATCAGGAATTAAGTCAAGTTTCCCAGGTGTTCCTAAACCCTGCTTTATACCCCAACACTCTAGTACTAATTTTTTTAACTAAATTCATACAAGGTCTATTCTTTTTGTTTAAAAAAGAACACTAGTTTAAAGTTATCTTTACCATTTTAGTCATGAGATATATCTTTCCTTATATCAGTAATACTGAGTCAATTAAATTAATTATGTTGAGAACCTGTTATTGCTCCTTACAAATCAGTTCCTGCTTCTAATCTTGCAAAATGCATTTTAATTAATTCTCATCCCTACCGTTGTCATATTTTAATCTTTTTCATTTCTTTCTTCAATTATTTGGGTTTCAAATAATATATAGATACTGCAACTCAATTTACATGATAAGAAAATTGCCTTAACAATTATTATGGATTTTGTGAAATACTTTATCTTTCATTAATGGCAGATTTACGGCAAAAGCCAATTTTCAGACTATTTTATCAACTGCTCTTTTCACTACTCATAAACTTCCACCCAAACTTCTACATAGAATCAGATAGGGCCCATCTCATTTATACTTGCATACATTACTTTTTCACTAATTATAGTTAACATATTATACATGTGTGTCTTAATTCTTTGCCTCTTTCATTTCTCCCTCCATTGCTGCTCAGATGTACAATACTGAAGGAGAATCATGAAATTTTATCTTCATTAAGGGAAATTCTCTTTGTGTGGATGGGTAAAAGAAAATCATGATTTCATCAAGCATTTTAAATGCATAGTATTTTAAAAATTATAATTGGATCCTGGGAAGGGGGTGGGGAGAAAACTCAAGTCTCCAGTTGAACTATCTATCCCATCCTTAACATATTTTAAAATGTACAATATGTCACTGAGAACAATGTACAATGTTCTATAACATATCTCCAGAGTTAGTTAAAATTGCTTAATCATTCCATTTATTACCTCCCAATTTCTATCTTCTTTTAATCCCAGCAACCCTATTTCACTCTTTTATTCTATATATCCTGTTATTTTAGATATGGAACCATGCAATATTTTTCTTCCTGTGCATCTTAATTAAAATAGCATATTATTTCAAGAATTATCCAGATTGTTACTTAGGAGGTTAGTTTGTTTTATTTAATTTTTTGTTAATAATTAATGATAATTCAGGCTATAAGAAAAGTGCCCAACATTTTGGAAAAATGACTATAAAGTGACTGTAAAATGAAATGGAATGCTAGTTTTTCTCCATTATAAAGTCATTTATGAATAATTTTTATTTCAATAAAAGGTTGAGAATATAATTCACAGGGTGGTGATTAAAAGCATGAGTCTGAAGTAAGGTTACCTAGCTTTGCTCCTTGTCAGATAATGATTTAGGGTGAATTTCTTAATGTCTTGTCCTTCATTCCATCATCTATAAATGAAGAGAGTAATAGCACTTATCAAGTGCCATATCTAGGATGTAATGGATGTTTAAATGAATTATGTTTTTGTTACTCTCTACTTGTAGGTCCTGAGACTATGAGAATTCTGGAGGTTACAAGGCTCTTCGGGACCCACAAAAGGTTCTCTTAGAGAAAGAAGGCAAACACATAGGGCATTCTGTTTTTATGGTGGTTTAGGGTAGACTACCTGGGGTTTTAGGGACTTATTCTGTTTTGAGGTAAGGAAGGGAAATGTCCAGTATTTTTCTAAAAAAAATCTTTATGAGTAGACAGCCATGGATTTTTTGTTTTGGTTTGGTTTTGTGCCACACCTGTAACCTCAGAGGTTACTCCTGACTATACATTCAGAAATCACTCCTGACTTGAGGGACCATATGGGAAGCCAGGGAATCAAGCAGCGAACTGTCCTAGGTTAGCAGGTGCAAGGCAAATGTCCTGTCACTTGCACCACTGCTCTGACCCCCGCCATGGATTTTTATCCAGTTGTGTAGTATGAGATATATTTATTTACAGTGGGGATTGCCACATTCCCACTCAGGAGAAGCACACACCAAAGTGTAGTGCTCTCCTGAAAAGGAATTATTTGCCAAAAAGGCCCGCTTAGAGCAGTCAAAATCACTTGACCCTTTGCGTGGAGGGTTTGGCAATAATTCTAAATAGTGGCTATAACTATCTCTCTCTTTATTTTAAACCTTTATTAGAAATCAGGCCTTAGTAAATTCTTTCTAGGACAGTACTAATCCCGCCAAAAATCTCCCACTTAATAGCTCCCTGTAATTTTGCTACCTTGGCGCCTAAATTCAGGTTTTTCCATAAACTTAGCTCAAAACAAAGTAATTTTCACTTTTCCCCCGAAACTCTGAAACATTCCTTACTCTTCCAACTTCCCTGTTAATTACAAGCTCCCTTTTCACCTTCAGCATCAGCTCTTTATTATGCTAATCTAGCCAGGGTCTTTCCTTTCTTTCCCCAGTCTCTTTGACGTCTAGAATTTGCACCTTTTTTTTCCTGCCTCTACCTTTTAAAAGCTACCAGCTAAAAAAATAAATTTGTCTTCGTTCTTTGAACATAGGTCCCCATGCAATCTGCGTGGTTTCATTTCATTTCTACAATATATTTCCGTCATTAGCCATTCCGCGTGCCCACCTTTTCCCGTGGAATTTTTCCCGAACTCCACGAAGGATTTGTTTGCAGGTGCTGTAGACTGCAAACAAAATTTGGCTCACAGCAGGGGATCTTTTAAAAGTTTCCTTAGCAATCAAATCCAATCTGAGTCACTTACTTTAAATAATTTTTTAAAAAATGAATTATAAAATATTTGCACTACAGATTGGCTTAACTAATAACATTGTATTATCTATATGTATTCTTGGGGTTTGAGTTACTATGTCTACATTATGAATAATGTTTTCTTTGCAGCTTAATTTTTAATCTATAGTAGTATTCTAGGGAAACCTTATATCAAAGATATATTAACCTTTAAATGTACTTCTATAAGTTTTCATTTTCAAAAATTTCCCAAAAGATATATGTTAATATTTAACTTTTAATATATTTCTATATATCTATTTGAGTATTCATAACAATTCCACTCTATTCCTACATAGTTTATATTAGTAGCTCATGGCTATTATTACTTATGAATGTAATATAGATTATTTCATTCTGTACTCAGATTCAACATATTTCCTTTTGGGTGTTTTTAGAATGCCATATTGTAATTAATTTTTTCCAAAATAATCAATTTTCATTATTTAAATTTTTGGCTATTTTGCCAATATTTTGAATCTATTTTGAATAATAGATTTCCTTATGATTCCAAGATTAAGATACTTCAGAATTTCATCATAACTTTATCAGTATTTTCTTTTTTTAATTTTATTAAAATCTTTGTAATTTACAAAGTCCTTCGTAGTTGGGTTTTAGACATGAAATGAATAGGGCCAATCCTACCACCAGTGTCCCTCTTCCTCCAAATGCACCTCATACCACAGCCCTGTCCCTCAGCCTGCCACTATAGCAAAATGATTTTTAAGTTTAGAGTGTTAAAATTTGGGTCTCTTGATTGCATTGTTGTTGCCTTTGCTTTGAATATTTAGTTCTGTCCTTTTCTAGCACTTTCAATGCACCTGAGACCAGTTGGCCCCTGACCTCATCCTTTCATATTTGTATTTATCGTGTTCCACTCAGTTTCTTTCCTTCTACTCACTATACTCTGGGTTCAAGAGATTTGAGACAACTTTCATTTACCATTGCATTTCTTCATTAAGTTATTCTAAATACCACATATAAATGATATCATTCTGTATTTATCCTTCTTCTTCTGGCTTACTTCATTTAACATAATATCTTCCATTTCCATCCATGAGCTGCAAATTGCATGATTGCATCATTCCTTACAGCTATGTAGGATTCCATTGTATATATGCTCCACATCTTTATGCTCTACTAGTCTGTTGTTGAACATTTGTGTTGAATCTAAGTCTTGGCTATTGTACTGGGTGCTGCTCTAAAGAGTAGTGTGTATACATCCTTTTGGATGAAATTTTTTCTATCCTGCGGATAGATACCGAAAAGGGGGATTGCTGGGTCATATGGCAGCTGAATGTTGAGTTTACTGAGAACCCTCCATACTGTTTTCCATAAGAGTTGGACCAGGCAGCATTCTCACCAACCATGAATGAGAACACCTTTCTCAGAACAAAGATTATTCCAAATATTTTTGATATGTGTCATCCTCACTGGTGTAAGATTGATATCTCATTGTTGTCTTATCAATGTTTTCTAGTCTTAAGTATGGAAAAATATAAATGTCATTCTGGTTTTCCTTTATTAATAATAAACCTCTTTTTTTTGTTTAGGAAATTAGAAGATTCTCTTTGTATCTTTGAATTATATAAATTTAACACTGAAGTGCTTAGATTCGTTTTTATGACATTGTTGGTTTATAGTCTATTTTCTTTTGTTGTTTAATTACAACTAATTTTTGTTGAATGCTAATTATACCATAACATTATGTTGCTATATTAGGAATAAGTATAATTTAAATTATAATAGATGTTTCCAGATTAAATTATAGGATTGTATTGTTTGTACATGCTTTTCTCATTAAAAAATAAAATTCTCAAACAACTTCATTAGGTAGCTACTAATATTTTGCAGTTTAGAAAACTGAGTTACAGAGTTTAGCTAACTTTCCCAAAGTACAGAACTTATTACTATTAAAATATTTGAAATCAATTCAACTATTACAGGTAAATCATATAAGTGGAATCATATAGTATTTGTCCTGTGTGAAATTTTTATTTTATCTCATAATATTTTTAAAGTTCTCCTTACATAATGTGTCAGAAATTTTTCCATTTTTAGACTAAATATAAGTGTATGTAAAATGTTATTTACATATTTATTTTTATGGATTATTACATTAATCTTTTGTTTACTGTATATAAGTTCTTACTTCATTGATTGGAGAGATATACTCCAAGAAAAATAAATTGTAATAAAATTTGAAAAATTCAGAATTACCATTATATATAACTATCAGTAATGTATACAGTTTCCAAGTTGTTTATAGTACTGTTCATACTTAAATATTTTACTTTTTAAAGATATATATTCTCTTACAAAGAAAAAATAAATGTATTACTCTTACTATATTACTCTTATTATCTCTAGCTTCTTCTCATGGTTTTTCTTACCCAGTAAGACTAGGATTTCTGGATATATAGAATCTTTTGACTACTTATAACTTATATGCTTTTTGATATATTATTTTTTAATGCTTTTTTTTTTGTTTGTTTATTTTTTTGGCTTTTTGGGTCACACCTGGCCGCGCTCAGGGGTTATTCCTGGCTCTATGCTCAGAAATCACTCCTAGCAGGCTCGGGGGACCATATGGGATGCTGGGATTCGAACCACCAACCTTCTATATGCAAGGCAAATGCTTTTACCTCCATGCTATCTCTCCAGCCCCTATTTTTTAATTCTTTGACAATTTTAATCTTTGCATTTTTTCACACATTCAAGAAAAACTTGCTAGCTGACCTTTCACAAAATTGATTTGTCTTTGAACATGTATCTTATATTGAATCATTTTTTCACTGATATTTAAGGCAATTCATATGATTGATTTTAACACTATATAAGTATGAATCTAGTCAAATTTAAGTTAATCTTATATAATGTTTTATTGAGGTGATATTTATTTGTAAGAATTACACAATAATCCAAAAATTTGTAAGTGTAAGGTCTTAGCTCTTTTAACTATCAGTTGATAGAGAAAACTTTAAGGTAATAAGATAGTTAAGGCATTTATCTTGCATGCAAATGACCTAGATTCGATCCCTGGCAGCAATATGGTCCCCAGGATTCTACCAGAAGTGCTCACTGAGCACAGAACTAGGAGTAATCCCCAAGCACCACCAGGTGAGTCCTCCCAAAATAATACAATAATTTAGTCACTAACATAATAAACTATTTTTGTATCTTGACTATAATGGCAACCCTATATGCATGAAGAATTCCAAGTCTCTGTAAAAGTTTTCCTGATGTTCTAGACTAAATTCCAAAAAATATAAATATTTAGCTCAATTCATATTTAGCCTTTATTTGATGCCATAGCCAACCTGCCATGATAGTTGAGTTCACAAATATTTCTGGCCTCAGTTTCATGATATGCCATACCTAACCATCCTTAAGACAATGTTATATTTATTTTTTAATTTTTATCTAAAAATTGTGGTTATAAGTTTTTTTCCACATATAAAATTGTTCATAATTGAGTTACAGTCATACAATATATAACTACCTTCATCCACGCACATTTCCCACCACCAATGTCAACAGTTTCCCTCTTACCCTTCTTGATACCTTCTTCCTTCCACCCACACTCTCCTGCCTACCTCTGGAGCAGATATTTTCCTTAACTCCCTTTCTCTTTTTTCTTTTTTAACATTATGATTTGTACTACTGAAAATGAAGGGGTGCCATAAATGAAGGTCCCTTTCATATTAGACCCTTCTATACTCAAATTGCTTTCTCTACTCTTCTCAAATTGCTTCCTACTATGGACAGATCCTCCTAATCCTCATCTCTATTGTCTCTGTATATCATCCCCATACTGTCTTTTATTTACCTTATATCCCACAGATGATGGTATTGTTCTATGTTTGTTTCTCACCCTCTGACTATTTTACTCAGCATAATAATCTCCATCTTCTTTCAAACATAAGCAAATTTCATGACTTTATTTTCCTAATGGCTGTATAGTATTCCATTGTTTAGATATACCACCATTTCTTTAGACACTCATCTGTTGTCAGGCACCTGAGTTGCTTCCAGATTCTGGCTATTTTAAATAGTACTGCAAAGAACATAGGAGTGCAGAGGACATTTTTGTATTGTGTTTTTGTGATTATAGAGTATATTCCTAGAAATGGTATTGCTTGATCATAAGAAAGCTCAATTTCCAGTTTTTTGAGGAATATCCATATTGCTTTCTAGAAAGGCTGGACTTGATGACATTCCAACCAGCAGTAAATGAGAGTCCCTTTCTCCCTGCTTCCACAACAGCACTGATTGTTCTTGTTCTTTGTGATATGTGCCTTTCTGTGGCTTGAGATGTCACCTCATTGTTGTTTTGATTTGCATATCCGTGATGATTAGTGATGTGGAGCATTTTTCAACCTTTCACTTTAATATTGACTTTTGATCACCTCTCCAAACTTTGCCTCTACCCATAATGTATTCTTGTTTGTAAAAGTTGGTATTCTTAATGTAATGGAAGTTTTCCCAGTCTTGGTAAGTCAAACCATTAAATCTCAAAACATTCCTTAATAACATTACATTTCAGAAGATAAAGTACTAAACTTTTCTCTGGGATTAACATTTTTCCTTATACAAGTCTTTCCAGCTCACCTACAGTAGTAAATTCAGCATGCCAAAGTCATATTAAAATAAATTTTTATCAGGCCAAATAGTTTATTATATCTTCTTTTACCTGGGTAGTAGATTAATTGTGTTAAACTGATATTTTGTGTAAACATAAATAAACTCAAGTTACTGTCATTATTTATAAACTTAAATAAGCCTATCCTGTTTATCTTTTAAAATGATGCCCTAAATATTTCTGATTATACTAATTAATTGCTTTAATAATATTAATGAACCTCTAATAAATATTAAAATATTCCAAATATAATATTTAATAAATATCCAGGTATTTGCAATTGAGCATTCAGAAGTGAAGATTTTAGGTGATTAATACAGGAGAAATCAACTTCCTTCATAGTAAAGTTACTTGTAAATGACAAAAATCCATAGAGGCACACAGGTGTTGTTAGCCCATGCCCATAGTGACTTAGACACACATGTTGCCTATATCTTCACTCTTGAGACATGTACTTTTATACTTTAACTCTGGGTCCTATGCCAAGGCTTTCTCTCTCTCTCTCTCTCTGTCTTTGGAGAATCCACATTCTCTCTTGAGCATATTATTCGATACTCTCTCTTATCCTCTCCCTTCTCTTCTTCAGTACCTTCAAATCAAATCTTTTTTCACAACAAAAAGAGAAAGAAACCCATAGTAATGATGAATGAATAGGAATTTGTCATCAAAGATGCCTCTATGAGGGTTGATGAGAGCTTGCCATCAGGATGTGAACTGGTGTTCCTATTGCAACTGTTCTTACCTGGCAGCACTATTCAACTTTTCTTTCTAGTTCCAGTATTCTATTTAACTGTTTTCTGCCTAGCCTTGGTCTCCATCTATCTCCTTATTAGTATTCAAACTCCTTGTGTCAGCTATATTGGAACTGGGTAGTATGACTATTTTAGGTACTTGGAAATATACTATTTTTGTTCATCTTTCTTTCAAATACTACTAAATGTTCATATTCCTAAATGTTCATAACCATGGTATCATGACATTTTCTCAAAGTTTTGCCTAAAGCACACACACAAACACACATACATACTTATTTTGTCATTTCTTGCATTTATAACATCTTAAATTTTCTACCCCATTTTGGCTATTCTCTCAGTGCAATTGTCATCTCCTATATATCTTCCAAAAATGCATTCTTGTTATTTGTTTGATATTTTACATACCCTAGTGATATTCTATAGCTATCGCTATTTTTTGATCGACTCACTTTAATTTTGTGTTCAATTTGGGAACAGAAAAGTAAATGTGTGTTTTTAGTAAGTTAACCTGAAGAAAATTAGCTCCAAATACTTTATAATTTCTCTTTATACAAACTGTTTCCTAGTTTTTAGTTTTATGTATACTTATTCATATAAATTTCCAATATATTTTATTATGTAATTTTGGCTTACAAGACTGTATTTGTCTTACGGGTACAATTTCAACTCTCTTTAAAATGTGCTCCCACATCCACCACCAAAAATATCACTATCTATCCACCACAGTCCTATGAACCCCATCTCCTTTTCAATTATGTTCATGACTCCCCTCTGGTAAATTATGTGCAATTAGAGTCTAAGGGTACCTTTTGGTTTTGGTAGATTTATTCTGTTTTACTATTTTATGTCTCACATATGAGTGTGATCACTAGATATTGTCCATCCTCTTATTTCACTTGGCATAGCCCTTTAAGTTTCATTCACAAAAGTCAATATCCTTTTGCTTTTAACTTGGTAGTACTCTTGTATATATGGAGCAAATCTTTTGTAAATAAACTAATCTATCATCAGGTACTTGGGTTGTTGCCATATCTTGACTTTGAATGACTTCAAAGGCAGAAATATAATAATAATACTGACATAGAAGTAATGATTTATCTCCTTATAATTTTGTGCTTATAGTGTCTAAAACATAGAAGCTGCTGTGCAGTGTTTCTGAAAAATGAATGAGTAAAGTGAATTTTATCCTACCCCAGACCTCATCTTTCTTTGGTGTAAAATTAGGATGTCTTTTCAAGTAACAATTCTTCTTGAGCTGAAGAGAAAACATTTGTGGTGACAAAACAGAAGACCTCATGAGGAGAGAAGCCCCATCTAAGAGTAGCATTAAGCAATAAATGATTACCCAAGGGCCAACTACAATAGGAGGCTCTGATCAAAATCCCACAGCATCAAAATCACTGTGGTGCAACCTTTGCCATCAGTCTTGAGTAATCATAATTAGTTGTAACAGCTGACTCTCAGTGTACTTACTGCTGAATTCTAATCAGATGAGAGGGCATATGAATGCTGAATTAAGTGAAAATAAGATGAAAATATTACCACCATATTAACACTTTCCCTACACCTACTTCAATAAAATCTAATTGATTTAAAGATCTAATAAAATCTCAGGGATTCAGATATTTAAAACTCTGACCTGAGAAATCCCAAATGTCTTTAATGTCTCCATCTAACACTTTCTACCAGATTATCCAATGGTGATAAATTTCTCAAGTCACAGAGCTTCAAAAAATACACATTTGAAATAACTCTATATACCACATTCAATTATCTGAAACATTAGCAAAGGTATTTTTTGTCAAAATCAAAATCCATAATCATGGGCCATGGGCTATGATGGATTCTTCTCTTTTTTTCTTCGTATTTATTTATTGGCTCTTTTGGGGGTGTTGTTATTTTGGGGCCACATCTGGCTGTGCTCATGGCTTACTCCTGGCTCTGCACTCAGACTAAAATCACTTCTGGAGCCTTAGGGGACTGTGTGGGGTGCAAGAGATGGAGCCCACATGGGCCACGTGAAAGGCAAATGCGCTACCCACTGTACTATTGTTCAGACTCCCAATATATTTTTTTCATCTTGAATTATGTTTCTGCTATAATTATTTTATTAGTCTACTAATGAAAACCTTAAAGAGCATCAGAGTTTACAAATTTTACATATACCCAATATGCCTTGTTCAATTTCTTCAAACATACAGACTTGCAGGCTTATTAAAGTGCAGACTGTTGGTTTCCACTCAGTTTCTTATTCAGGTTTGGGTAGAATTCAAGCATTTATATTTTTCACAAGTTCCCAAGTGATGAAGATGCTACCTATCTTGGAACTCCATCTTGCTAGTTTAAACATATCTCGGTTCAGAGGTCAGAGTGATGATATAAAGTACACTGAGTAGGAAGGGAGAGTATTTACCTTGCTTAGGGCCAAACCAACTTCAATTCCCAACACCCCATACAATTTCCCAGGAGTAAACCCTGAGTGCAGAGCCCAGAATAAGCTCTGAGCACTACCAAGTGTGACCCCTAACAAAACAAAAAAAAAAAAATCTCAGTTTATCTCTGATACCTGTGTTGACTCTTCATAGTTTGTTTTTTCTTGACTATTGAAAAACAATGTAACTTTGGATATGATATACTAGATAATTAGAAATGAA
>NC_064860.1:82528819-82540352 GCF_024139225.1 Suncus etruscus | reverse complement strand
CAAAATGGCTCAGCAAGTAAATACAATATCAGTCAACACAAATTCATTCATCAAAGCTGAAAAGCACGGAAAGCACAGGTGCTGCTTCTCAAATAGAAGAACTTACTAAATGATAAAAATCAATAGCAAGATTAGCAAAAAAAACTTTGGGGTCATGCTGTAGCAACCTGAAATTGAGATAATAAAATACAGAATTAGAAAAGTGAAATGGCTGTTCAGCTAAGTGAATAAACAATATAAAACAGAGTTTCTAAAAAATAGCCAAACCAAAACACCCAAACCAAAGTCAACAACAATAAAAAGAGACCCAAATCACTACAAACTATACACAAAAGGGACCTGTTACACTAGCAGTCCAGGGGGCTATGGGTGGAGGTATGTGAGGCATGCTAGGAATAGGGGTGGAGAGAGGCCAACATTGGTGTTGGGAAAGGCCCTAATCCACTGTCACTATGTATCTGAACAACAACTGTGAAAGACTTGTAATTCACATTGGTCTCAATAAAAATTAGTTTTTTAAAAAAACAGAATTTTTGATTATCCTGAATATCATATTCTTCAGCTATAAAATACATGCAACTTTTTTTATATATTTACCTTCTCTAATCATCCCATTGAATATATTTAGAACAAAGTAATACATATAAATTTACTATTACTATACTAAAATTATCTATTCAGAACCAGAAAGACAAAACAGTGAGTAGAGCACTTACATTGCATACAGATGACCTTTTTTTTTTTTTAATTTTTTTTATTTTTAATTATGAGAACAAGGATGCAAAGAAAGAGGACAAGGTAAAGTTACAGTGGAAGGACAATACATAACATAATTCTCAGAAGTCCCCTTGCTGATATCCCAACTTTGAAATTTCATCCAAAGAACATTAAGATTGTAACACACTATAATATTTCTTAACAGCACACAAGGCAATCTAAAGCCATAAAACTTACATAACTCCTTAAACATTACAGGCATAGCATTTTTTTTTACATTTCCATATTCATGCATATTAGCTTAAGTTAACCTCAAATCTTAACTGGTTTCTTTTTAAGGATTAGAGTCAAAGGAGCACAGCAAAAATGGTGTTAGAGTGGCAATTGTTGTTTGCATAGGCCCACCAAAATATGAGGACATGGAAAAGAAATAACCTTGGCCTAAATACAAAAAGACCCACCCCTGAAGGTTCCTGGCACAAGACCAACTCTAGGCTCCAGGCAAGCTAGATCGTCCAATCCAAGACATTGTCTGTAGTGCCAACACACTTATATTTTTCACACAGTCTCTGTTGTTGGTATCAAGCTTCAGATGACCTTTCTTTAAACCTAGAGTCCCCTGAGCACCACCCAGAGTAATTCCTGAGTATAAAACCAGGAGTAACCTCTAAGCATTGTTGCATGTGGTCCAAAAAACAAAAAAAAAAAAACAAAAAAAAATTAAACATTTGAAATTAAATGTGAAAATATTATTTGACAAGTAGCATGGTATCTAATAAAGAGAAGTTAAATTTATGCCCTAGTTTAATCACTGTAGAATAAATTGGGCAGGTATCTCTTATTTATTTTGGTTTTGGGGTCACACCCAGCTGAGCTCAGGAATTACTCCTGCCTGTGCTCAAAAGTCCCTCCTGACAGGGTCAGGGGACCATATGGGATACTGGGAATTGAACCAGGATCTGTCCTGCGTTGGCTGTGTGCAAGGCAAATGCCCTACTGTTGTGCTATAGCTCTGGTCCCCTTTTTATTTATTTTTTATTTCTGGAAGAGGATGCCATACCTAGAGGTACTCAAAGGCTATTCCTGGCTTTGTTGTCAGAGATCATCCTAATGGTGCTCAGAGGACCATCTCCAGTGTCAGGAATGATCAAATATGGTGGCTGCATGAAAGGCAAATATTTTAAACCCTATATTATCTCTCTGGACCCGCATGATCTCATCTTTAAAAAAATAAAATAATTAACCTTTCTGCTAACTTTAGTCATTTCTGAGGATCTAGTGTAGTAAACAATACAAGGGGAGATTATAGTAAACTGTAAAATGCTATGGACTCAATTCCCAAGTATCACTATGTCTATCCGTAATAATATAAAGAATGACCAGTTCATCATGCACATTCTCACACAGACATTTGTTTTTGTCTAATGTATTTCTTTCTTCCTTTCTTTCTTTCTTCTTTCTTTCTAGTTATGTTTTTAATAAATCTTTGTTTTAAGCATCATGATTACAAGCATGTTGTAGTTGGGATTCAGTCCTAAACAGAATACCCCTTTACCAATGCAACATTCCCACCACCAAACTTGTTTTAGCCATCCTGATGGATGAGAAGGAATATCTGGTGGTTTCAGTTTGCATTAACTGAATTGTTGGTAATATTGGTCATCTTATTGACTGTTTATTTGTTGCTTTTGGAAATCTCTATTTAATTCCTTAATTTACTCTATTTTTTGACTTTATTAATTTTTATTTTTAATTATGAAAACAATGAAGCAAAGAGGACAAGGTAAAGTTACAGTGAAAGGACAATCGTCCATAAACAGAGTTCTCAGAAGAAATCCCCTTGCTGATGACTAAATATTATTGAACTTACAGTCAAAGAACATTAGGAAAATAAGGCAGAACCCATGTACAATTACTTTACTTTGTCCACAAGTCCCCAGATGGTAGTACATTATAACATTTCTTAGCAGACACAAAGCAATCTAAAGCCATGAGATTTATGTGACTCCTTAAACATTGAAGGCATAGTATTTTTTTATATTTTCATGCACATGCATATTAGTTTAAGTTAACATCAGAAGTTTAAGAGTTTTTTAAGGGTTAGTCAAAGAGCACAGTAAAAATGGTGATAGAGTGGCAAATATTGTTTGCATAGGCCCACCAAAATATGGGGAACATGGAAAGGAAAAGCCTTGGTCTAAATACAAGGTGACCCTTCCCCTGAAGTTTCCTGGCATAAGACCAACTCTAGGCTCCAGGCAAACTAGTTTGTTCAATCCAAGTCATTGTCTGCAGTGCCAATACACTTTTATTTTTCATGCAGTCTCTAGTGTTTGGCATCAGTTTCTGTATTAAAGATCCTGGAATCTGCACATCCTATATTGAAGTCAGGCTGGTGTGGAGTATCCTCTAGTTTCACCTCACAATTAAGGGTCAATACAGAAAGCCCTCTCCAGTAAGCAGGTCATTGTTGTTGTTAAGTCTTCTCAGTGTTAAAGGAAGTCTCTTTTGAGTAGGTCAATGTTAGAGGAGCGTTAGGGTTTGCCCTGGTAGAGGATTGCCTCCAGGTGATGTTATAGACAACCTTGGATATTTCGTAGATATCTTCCCTAGATCAGGGTGAATGGAGAATGCCCATTCTTCTGAGGCCTGTGCCAGGTCTTTATGTCAATGTTCAGGGTGTAAGGTCCCATTGCACTACAAGATTTGTGTGTTCTCATCTCTATTAGATAAGAACTTATTTGTATGTATAGTGTTTTCCCGTTTTAATGTGCCTATGCAAACAAGAAATAAAACCATGTGGCATTATCAGAGTATATGGGGGCGTAAGAACACGTCCAACAATACCCATGACTTGGTTTCAAACATAATCATTAAACTGAGGGACTCTTTCACCAAATTCCTTATTGAACAGTTTACAAAGAGAAGAAAAGATAAAAAAAAAAAATGGGGGGAGGGGGGAATCGTCACTGTATAAGAAAATATTCAGCAGAAGTTATAGCCATCAAAGAAAACACACATAAAATGTTGAAAAGACATACGTGTCCTTTTTATGCCTTTTAGAATAATTGGGTGGGTGTTAACTCCAGAGCACCACTTTGGTCTGTGACTTAGGACTCTATAGTACTTAAGTTAAAAAGGGTAAATGTGGAGTAATGATGATAGTGGGTAAGAGAGTTAAAGAGAAAAATCTTTTGTAGGGGTTATGCAAAAGGGCAGAGTACAAAATGGACATTCTGCATACATAAAAACATAATTCAATGATAGTGAGTACTATTAATGTATCTTGTGTTTTGAAAATATAGACTGGTAAGAGATTACCAGTGACTGTTTCAAGAAGCTAGGAGGCTGGAAGTTCAGAGCCCCTACCCAGACCCTCCTTAAGGAGCCAAGTGAGGAATGGGGGAAAGCCTAGGGTACCTTCAAGCTCCGCCAAGGGACCCACCTCTCTGGCTTGCCCAGGATTGTGGCCTGGGGAAGCCCTGGAGATCTAGAGCAAGGCGGTAGAGGAGTGCTGGGGTCACCCAAGTCCCGCACCCCCCCAGGCCTGGTTAAGAAGGCCTCTGGCATGGCGGAGGACTGCCGAACCCCATGCTGCTCTCCTTAACTTACTTTAATAAGTGTCTTTTTATTATTACTTATCCTCTAATTTTAGTTACGTTTGTATTACTAGCTGCAAATCTACTTTATGCATATCACGGATAAAATTCTTATCAAAGACAATGATGTGCAAATATTAACTCTCATACTATTGGTTATTGTTTTCCTTTCTTGGAGTATTATTTGAAGCACATTCTTAAATTTTGATCAAGTTTCACTTATAATTTTCTCTTTTTTCTTGTTTATTAATTTTTCTCATTCAAATATATATACATATATATATAAACAAATAAAGAAGTTTTAAAATAGTCCAGGACAGGCTTTATATGCTTAAAAAACAGTCTTAAATGCACCAGATCTTGGGTGCATGAGACATATGAGACAGATAAGTTAACTTGTTGAATTTATTTTGTCCCTCTATCCCATTCATCCTCTATTTCCACCTTAATTGCCTTAGTTTTTTTTCAAGGTCCCCTTTGTAAAATTCAAACATTATTGCAGTTAAATGTAAAGGAATATGGCTACATCTTTGCCATATTATGTTGGAAAATTAGTATGTCCCAATGATCAAATGGTTTTATGTTTTTATGGTACAATCTTTAACTAAAATGTTCAGAACTAAGAAGGGTCAGAACTGGTTAAAGAAATGAGCATTGTTCTCTTGTGGGCTTACCGAAATTGCGAGGGAGGATGATAGTAGCTAAAAGTTTTAGAGAAGAGTCATAAGAGAATAAAAAGGCAAATATAAGAATTCAAATATGGGCCGGGGAGATAGCATGGAGGTAAGGCGTTTGCCTTTCATGCAGAAGGTCATCGGTTTCGAATCCTGGCGTCCCATATGGTCCCCCGTGCCTGCCAGGAGCAATTTCTGAGCATGGAGCCAGGAGTAACCCCTGAGCACTGCCGGGTGTGACCCAAAAATCACAAAAAAAAAAAAAAGAATTCAAATATACATTTTTAAATGAGTCTATACTCCTTTTGAAAATGAGTAGATTGTACTCCATGCCTCAGAGAGTATCTATGAATATTTTAGTTAGAGTTCATTTTTCAAAAGTAGGAACAAGACTAGCACTGTACCATGAAAAGAGAAAGTGAAGCCATCTTTCAATTAATTCTACTACCAACAAATAAAACTAAACTCGAAAGTTTTTATTTTAATTTTTTAATTAGATGGTTGTTTAATTGGTCCAGGATGGTTGTTACCATTTCTGCTATAACCCAGTTACTGGTATCATTTATTACATATACAGTTCCTATAGTGAGCAGACCTAGCAGATAGCATCACTTCCTGGTATGGAGAGATTAGTACAAGAAATCGGTTATCTGTTTACATAATCTCTGGGAAAATCCACAGTCTTTATAGTTGTTTTTGTTTTTTATATTGAACTAATGTGATTTTCCAACTTTTTCAGACACAGTGAACATGCACTCACACACTCACAAAAATAATAATTTTCCTAGACCACTGAAATTATGAGATAAAAATACCTCTTACATATCTACATTTAGTGTTTTCTCTAACAACAGATTTCCATGATACAAGTAATCCCAAATTCTGAGGGGGTATGTACTGTGAAGTTATACTACATTTAATTCTTTCAAGTGAAATAGTTTCAAATTATAACTCAACTCAGGATGGATCAGTGGTTAAAAACAGGAAGTATGATGAGTAAGTTTGAAACCAGTGAAAATACAGAAGATTGTGAGGGAAATTCAGAGAAACCTGAAATTGTCCAGGATGTGACAGTTATGGAATAGTTCCTAAATTTTCCATATGAATCTAAAACTGGAAAGCATGATAATAATATTCTATCAAATAAGCAGTTAATCAAAAGAAAATAATAATAGTTGTTCTTACATGCCAACATAAAGTGTTTCCCTTAGGATATAGAATTAAATCATTTTAATGTTTTTAGATAAATCTGTTAATAATTGAAACAATGATGCCTGCAAATTTTTTCTAAATAAAACATGCAATCTTTATGACAACTAAAATTTATTGACTAAAGACAGAACATTTCACAACTCAGTGGGAGTCTACCTCAAACACACACACACACAGAAAAGCAAACTAGAAAGTGTTTAAAGTTTCTATAAAAGACAGTTTTATAACCTATTTGGAAAATGAAGACAATTACTTGTACCAACTCTAGTGAAGCAGATAAGTTGGAAAAGGTCTTATTCCAAATAACTCATATACTTACAAAAAGCACAAACTGAGGGAATAAAGTTAATGAGTCTTTACAAGACCTTGCATTTGAATAAAACTTTGAATATTAATCATTTGACTATTTCCTTGCTTTGCTCACATTTATTCTGGCATAGTTGAAAATAAAATTATGGGTAAATATCTTGTTCCTGAGTTTGGGGGTATGTGTTCAAATCACAGACATGTGTCAGAGGGATGCAATCATGGCCTGAAAAATCAAATTGCTCAAATAATTTCTGCAGATTTCACCAACATTTTATTGCCTCTGAGACTCTTGCTGATCTTCAAAATGCGTTCAATAAAACAACTAATATCTCTAGTATGACTAAAAGCATGTTGTAAACCCTCTTCTTTTTGTTACACTCATTTTGCAAAGAAAAGTATTTTTTTTACTTCCACCAACCTCCTCCCTTCTCTCCATTGTTTTAGTCTGAGGAGAGTAGTGTTCTTTGAGGAGGGGCCACATCCAATGGTAGTAAGGCTTGTTCCTGGCTCTGCACTCAGGGATCACTTTTGGAGGGACTCTGGAGGACATATATAGGGCAAGAGATACCAGGAGTGGCAGCATGCAAGACAAAAAGACAAAAAAGCACTGTACTATCAATCTGGCAACCCTTTTCTCCTTGTTGATGTGTATTGCTGTAACTAAGGACCACACACCCAGCTGCTTTGCTCTCATACAGTTGGGGATGCTCACCAGTGCAGAACACAACACACTGAGTTTTTCTCACTGAGGTTTACGCTATAATTTTAATTTATATTTATAATTATATAAATATATTTTATATATGTATATATTATATTTATATAAATAGTATATATTTACATATTATATCATTATAATTTATAATTTAGCTATAATTCTTTGTGGGGTTTTTTGAGGGGGGAGATTTTGAGGGGGTAACACCCAGCATTGCTCAGGGATTACTCCTGGCTCTATGCTCAGACACTCGCTCCTGGCAGGCTCAGGGGACCATTTGGGATGTCAGGATTCGAACCAACGACCTTCTGTGTGCAAGGCAAATGCTCTATCTCCATGCTATCTCTCTGGTCCCCATTTTAGCTATAATTCTTGCACATATGTCCACAGAGAGTCAACTCTAGCTGAGACTAACACTTTCTGATTATATTGCTTCCTGGAGTTGCTATAATGCTCACATACAAATTCACTATGTGTTCTACTTCTAGTCAGGAGTCAAGACCTTTTAGGAGACTGGCAGTGGTAAAGCTAGAAATCACATGCAGTGTTGTGATTACAGCTAATAAAACTGTCAGAATCAAATAGCAAAACTTAAAGCATCAGGATTTGAACTCACAGCCTTCTGCTTATGAGATATTCATTTTAAGCCACTAAAATAATCCTCTAGGATTAAATGGAATATTTTCTAATATAAGTATAAGATATCCTAATTAGAATAGAGATCTAGTCTAAGAAAAACTTATTTTCATCACCATTTAAAAAAAATTTAGGGTATGTTGCAATAGTACAGCAGGTAGGGTGGATTCAATCTCAGAATCCCTGAACACTTCCAGGAGTAAGTCCTGAGCACAGAGCCAGAAGTAAGCCCTGAGCACTGTTGGGTGTTACCTCCTCAAACAGAAAGCATATTTAGGAAATGGAATGGTTTGTACAGTAAGGAGGGCTCTTGCCCCCCAAACCCATAAAGAGTGATGTCTGAGTACAGAACTAAGTATAAACCCTGAGCACTGTCAGGCATTGGCCCAAAACCCACAGGAAAGCTGTTTAAATTTATATTAAGTTTGTCTTTCTTTTTTTTTTTTTTTTGTTTTTGGGCCACACCCAGTAACGCTCAGGGTTACTCCTGGCTATGCGCTCAGAAGTTGCTCCTGGCTTGGGGGACCATATGGGACACCGGGGGATCGAACCGCGGTCCGTCCAAGGTTAGCGCAGGCAAGGCAGGCACCTTACTTTAGCGCCACCGCCCGGCCCCAAGTTTGTCTTTCAAAGAAGCTTGAAAGCTTTGTCTTTCAAAATTTGTTTTTTCTTTTTTTTTCTTTTTTTTTTTTATTTTTGGGACACACCAGCAGCGCTCAGGGGTTACTCCTGGTACTTCTGGCTCTATGCTCAGAAATCTCCCTGGCAGGCACAGGGGACCATATGGGATGCCGGGATTCAAATCACCGTCCTTTTGCATGAAAGGCAAACGCCTTACCTCCATGCTATCTCTCTGGCCCCAAGTTTGTCTTTTCTAAGAACTTAGAATCCATCAAATTCTTCCTTGTGATATTAAAATCATAGAATAGTTGGACTTTACTTACTCTCCAAGAGTAAGACATCACTATTATCATGCCTTAACCAACACCCAACCTAATTTTTCCAATATCACTGTGTGATTTAACAAACCAAAACATTTCCTTTGGTGCTTATTCTTTGGCACTCAGATCTCACACTAACATTTCTGCCACCTTTGTAATGACTCACCAGTATTGTCACAAACTATAGTTGACTTGGTTAACAAGTTCACCACTGTGTAAACCACTATGTTCTCAGCATTAATGCCTCAAAACTTTAAACACACTCTCTTCAAGATCTAGAAGACACTTTTTCTCTGCTGGTTTCAAAGTGAGTGCTTTGGCATAGTGGCCAATAGGATCCCATGGGCTGATATGACACATACTGAGTTGACATGCCCCAGTGATGCTTACAGCGAGGCTTTCCAGTGCACTGTCATTTCCTCCCTTTACACATCTCATTCTTTCCAGGGTGTTTCCTATATTTTCAAATGCAGGACAATTTTCCACCATACCTTTTGTCTTAGAATATCACCACTATATATATATACCAAGATCAAAAAGGGATTAAAATAGAGAGTGCTTTCAAACTCTCTCACTCTATCAGCATAATCTTTCTTGGGTCTACAACATTTTTTGCATTTCTTGCTTTTCAAAGTCAATGCCAAAATCCTTCCCTAAATGAATTACATTTCTTTCTCCTCCCCCTTCTACTCCTATACCTCTCTGCCTTAATAAAAATGGTTCTGTTGTCTGTAAAACTTTCACTTTCACAATAGGTCTATATACCACATTTTATTTTTTTAGGTAACCAAACTATGTGAAGGCCTTCTAGGCTCTTTAGTTACTCAAAAAAACTGGATGTTTAATTAGACAATATCATAAATCTCAGTCTTAAGGAGAGAGGAAGTGAAATAGCTGACCAAGTAAATCACTATGAAAATAGGATAAGGTAAGATTAGTGAGGTTAGAAAAAGAACTTTCAAGTGGAGAGGTGATCAGGGAAGGCAATCTTGTAGAAACTAATTTGGCAAACAAATTTTTTAAGCATTGTTCTAGACCTCTGAGAAAAAGACAAGAAAGCAGAAAAGTAAGGATGTGTTAATGAACTGGCATAAGTACCACTGGCAAGAGAGAGAGAGAGAGACAGAGACAGAGACAGAGACAGAGAAACAGAGAGCAGAGAGACAGAGAGAGACAGAGAGAGAGAGACAGAGAGAGAGACAGAGAGAGAGAGAGAGAGAGAGAGAAGGTAGGCACATGGTAAGACCTTTACAATTAACTTGTACTCTGTTCTCCTACTGCATAAAATGTGAAGGTTTCTGAGCAGACCAGAGACTAGTCAGGATATACCTCAGAAAAGCCAACCAGGGGCCAGAGAGATTGCGCAGTGGTAGGGCATTTGCCTTGCATGCTGCTGGCCTGAAAGAGACCCAGTTTGATTCCCGGCATCCCATATGATCCCCTAGCCTGCCAGGGGCAATTGACTCCTAGGTGCCACTGGGTGTGGCCTAGAAACCAACCAACCAATCAATCAATCAATCAAAACAAAGCAATCTGGATTAAGAAGGAAATAAAAGAAGGGAGGAGGAAAAAAGCGATATATTACAAGTTCCACTTGTCAGGAACTACATGGAGTATTTTGGTGTTAGTCTATTGAGTTGAGAAAAAAAGGAGATGAGAAACATTACCTATGAGTTGAGAAAAAATTATTCACTCTAATGAATCAGCATAAAATGTTCGGCTTCCAGCTCATAAGATAGGTGTAAAAAGACTTGCCTACCACATGGTGGAACCTGAATCAATCCCTAGCATCACATAAAATCCTCCAAGCATGCCAGGAGGACCCCTGAGGACTATTGGGCATGAGCCAAAAGCAAAAAAAAAATTAAATAAGTAAAACTTGCAGCTTTCATTTAATCTCTCAATTGACCATTGAGAAAATATTATTTTCTCTGTCTTATAAAAGATATCAAGGCTCAGAACCTAATAATTTGTGCAAGGTGAAATGGTGAAAGGGTAGTAAATAGTAAAACCAGAGGGGTCCAAGCAGGACCCCTTTGTTACAGTAGGTAGTGTAGTAGCTTTGCAGATGGTTGACCTGGGTTTGATCCCCAACATTTCTCATGCTCCTCTCAGCCCACAATGAGTAATTCCTGAGTGCAGAACTGGAATTAGCCCTAAATATAGCTGGATGTAACCCAAAAATACAATAACAAAAAGAAAAAAAAATAGTAAGAGCATAAAAAAAAAAAAACCTAAGACCAACTGTAAAGCCAGGTTTATATAACTCCAAAGGAAACACCACAAATTTTACAGAATCTTTCTGACAACAGTTTAGATGTAGCATAGAACATGAAAAGGAAGTCAGAATAAAAAAATTATTTGGAGGGGCTGGAGAGATAGCATGGAGGTAAGGCATTTGCCTTGCATGCAGAAGAATGATGGTTAGAATCCTGGCATCCCATATGGTCCCCTGAGCCTGCCAGGAGCAATTTCTGAGTGGAGAGTCAGGAGTAAACCCCTTAGCACTGCTGGGTGTGACTCAAAAATAAAAAAAAAAATTATTTGGAGAAAAAAGATATACAGGGGGTAAGATGTTTGTTTTGCATGCAGCCAACACATATTCAATTTTCAGCACCACAAGTGGTTCGCCCCCAAGTCCCACTAAAAAATTATCCTGAGTATAGAGCCAAGAGTTTACACTGAGTATGACTAAATATGACCCAAAAATTAAAAACAAATATTTTCTGT
>NC_064860.1:82153819-82158819 GCF_024139225.1 Suncus etruscus | reverse complement strand
TCTACCTACCTACCTAATCTACCTACCTACCTAACCTACCTACCTACCTACCTACCTACCTACCTACCTACCTACCTACCTACCTACCTACGGCTTGAATGTTTGGCCTGTATTAAGAAGGTGGTGTGTGTGTGCAGGATCAATCTGAGAGTTGGTTGAAGTTCACAGATTTTACTTTTTTTTTTTAAACTTTATTTTTATTGGGGTCTGGAGAGATAGCACATCGGTAGGGTGTTTGCCTTGCAAGCAGCCGACCCCAGGACTAACGGTGGTTCGAATCCCGGCATCCTATATGGTCCCTTGTGCTTGCCAGGAATGATTTCTGAGCACAGAGCCAGGAGTAACTCCTGAGTGCCACCAGATGTGGCCCAAAACCCAAAAACAAACCAAAAAAAAAAAACCAAAAAAAACCTTTATTTTTATTTATTGGTTGATTTATTGATTGGTTGTTGGGCCACATCCAGCAGTGCTCAGGGGTTATTCCTGGCTCTGCACTCAGAAATCACCCCTGGCAAGCTGGGGGATCATAGTTGTTTTGAAGAGGTCTTCAATAAGTATTCGTTGAATAAATTATTATTTGTAGAATGTCAAACATATATATTCTTTGATGATTTCCCTAAAACATGGACTATACCTGGAAAATAATCTTAAGTATTAAAAATTTTAGTATATTTTTGTGAGGTTCCTTTGAAAATTTGTATTCCTTGATAGTATCTTGTGGTCTGAGGCAATAGTGACAATGGCTGCTGAAAATTATTGATTTCTTTAATCATTATTATACATGAGCACTTTGACTTTTATTTCCTGTCATTCTTTTATTTTTTAAATAAGGAGTACTTAAAAACCAGGGAGTAGAATAGACAGTTTCTGATTAAGTGCTTTCATTTTTTTCAGTTATCTCTCTTTGGACATTGTTTAAAGTCTGTTTGATTCACACTACTGCAAAAATTACATTCTGTGATTCCAGAATAATACAGCTCAAGAATTAACATAAAAATATTTACTGAGTGGGGCCAGAGAGATAGCACAATGGCGTTTGCCTTGCAAGCTGCTGATCCAGGACCTAAGGTGGTTGGTTTGAATCCCGGTGTCCCATATGGTCCCTCGTGCCTGCCAGGAGCTATTTCTGAGCAGATAGCCAGGAGTAACCCCTGAGCACCGCTGGGTGTGGCCCAAAAACCAATATATATATTTACTGAGTAATGGGAATTAAATTATGGGGACTATTTACATATGTTGGGTTTAGTTTTAAAATTGGTAGAAATAAAGGGTAAGCATTTTAATTTTACCTATTTTTCTTTTTTTTTTTTTTTTTTTGGTTTTTGGGCCACACCCGGTGATGCTCAGGGGTTACTCCTGGCTATGCGCTCAGAAGTCGCTCCTGGCTTGGGGGACCATATGGGACGCCGGGGGATCGAACCGTGGTCCGTCCGAGGCTAGCGCAGGCAAGGCAGGCACCTTACCTTTAGCGCCACCGCCCGGCCCCAATTTTACCTATTTTTCAAAATAAGAGAAAATGAAATGCGTATCTTAATTCATAAAGGCTTTGCTGTAGATGATAAATTGTTGTACCCTTAATTTAATTTAATTTTTTTTGTTGTTGCTTGTTTATTTTTTGGGGGTCACACCCGGCAGTGCTCAGGGGTACTACTAGCTCTCTACACTCAAAAATCACTCCTGGTAGATGCCTTACCTATCTCTCTGGCCCTGTGCCCTTAATTTTAATGTTTTCTGAACTAACAAATTCTGAAACAAAAAAACGTTTTCAGCGTATGATGTGATTGCTTCTGTGATGAAGCATACAAGTATGTATTCTACCAACAACATAGGTGGGCTCAGATCTTCACCAGGATTCAGCAATGCATAGGTGTGGGAAATGCAGTTGCATTAAGTAGAATAGTAAAATAGAATAACTGTTAACATGTATATTTGTGAATGGTTAGGAAAAAAATTTTTTTACTTATATTACTGTAATCCATTGCTTGAAAAACTGATATTTAAAATTCCTGTAGGATTTGTGCTGAATTCATGTATTATAGAATGGTCAATACTGTGTGTATTAATTATTTATATGTGTAACAGGCAACTCAAAGTTATGTTGACGAATGTCCTTTGGACGGATTTAGGACGAAAATTCACAAAGACCCTACCTAGAAATGATGCTAAGTTATGTGACAAAAACAAGGTGCACTCAGATTCATTGCCTTCGACTTCTGTTGACAGCCTAGAGACATTTCAAAAATTAGAACCTCTTCACGAAAGCCTTAATTTATCTGAAAGGTATGTTCAGTATTGATTTTGTTCCACTTACCACATTTGAAATGATACAAATCCAATAATTTATTGATTTTGTTCAACTTACCACATTTGAAATGATACAAATCCAATGATTTTAAGAATAAGATTGTTGGAAATGATCTTCAAAATAATCTACATATGTAAGGGTATGTCCCAATCAAAAGTAAGCCTTAAAGCTTATAATCTTAATGAGAATTCTGCCCTTAAGTATATTAACATCTAATGGTCTTTGTTTTAATCACTTTATCTCTTTTCTTTTCCCTTTTACTGTTAACGGTGGTGATGGAATGCATGCAAGCTTTGCATGTACTTACGGGGCATGTACAACAGGTTGCACTGCTCACATATGGCCAGAGTGCTTGTGAAGGTTTTCACTCCATTAGTCCTTCAGTTGCATTCCTTAAGCCTATGCTCGCTGGGACTCATTCTTAGCTGAGATGCACAAGTTATGGTTGTCTTGCTCATGGGGGTTTACTTAATCTGTGCTCCTCAGAGGTAAGAGGCGGCACTTTCTTGTCATGGCAGTCACACTTCTTTTTTTTTTTTTTTTTTTGGTTTTTGGGTCACACCCGGTGGTGCTCAGGGGTTACTCCTGGCTCCATGCTCAGAAATCGCTCCTGGCATGCTCGGGGGACCATATGGGATGTCGGGATTCAAACCAATGACCTTCTTATGAAAGGCAAACACCTTACCTCCATGCTACCTCTCCGGCTCCAGTCACACTTCTTTTTTTGTTTTTGTTTTTGGGCCATATCCAGTAATGCTCAGGGGTTACTCCTGGCCATGCGCTCAGAAATCGCTCCTGGCTTGAGGGACCATATGGGATGCCGGAGGGTCAGACTGTGTTAGTCCTAGGTCAGCTGCATGCAAGGCAAACACCCTACTGCTGCGCCACTGCTCCGGCCCTGGCAGTTACATTCGTTCTGGTGCTACTTATGCATATAATATGGTGCATATTTATACTTTTGGTGCAGCCAAAAGTCACCTGAGATTTGGGGGGATTGTAGATGGCATAGCTTTCAGGATCTAAGAGCAGGGCTATCAGCAGTGAAGATTTGAAACTCATGATCGGGTACTAATTAGGTACTCTAAGCCTCTGTGTTATTTCTCTGAATTCAAATTTTAGTGTTTTCTTTTCTTTCCTTTGTTTTAATGTACGAGGATTGAAACTGGTTCACACATGTAAGGCAAGTACTCTACTACTGAACTACATTCCCATTTTCTAGAGTTATTTATTTATTTTTTGCTTTTAGGGCCACTCCCTGTGACACTCAGGGGTTACTCTTGGCTCTGTGCTCAGAAATCACTCCTGGGGCTGGAGAGATATAACAGTGGTAAGGCATTTGTCTTGCATGTGGAAGGATGGTGGTTCGAATCCCGGCATCCCATATAGTTCTCGAGCTTGCCAGGGGCGATTTCTGAGCGTAGAATCAGGAATGGCCCCTGAGTACTGCCGGGTCTGACCCAAAAACCCAAACCCCCTCCTCCAAAAAAAAAAAAAAATAGCCCCTGGCTTGGGGGACCATATGGGATGTGGGGGGGGGGAATCGAATCGCGGTCCATTCTAGGTCATCTGTGTGCAAGGCAAATATCCTGCTGCTGCGCCACAGCTCCAGCCCGTCTAGAGTTATTTTTAAAATAATTGTTCTTGGGGCTTGAGAAATGGTACAGAGAAAGCACTTACATATGTTGACCCTAATTTGAACCCCAGTACCGTTTCTAGTCACCTGTGCACAGAGCCAGGAGTAAGCCTTGAATACGCCCAGAAATCAAAATCAAACAACTATTTTTTGTATATTTAACTCATTCATGCTATAATGTGATTCTTTTATTTATTTTAATTATATATTTTTTTGGTCACACTGGGTGGCACTTAGGGGATACTCCTGGCTCTGCGCTCAGAAATTGCTCCTGGCAGGCTTGGGGGACCACATGGGATGCTGGAAATCAAACCACAGTCTGTCTAGGATTGGACGCGAGCAAGGCAGATGTCCTACCACTGTGCTATTGCTCCAGCCCCTGTAATGTGATTCTTGATGATATATTTTAAGAGATTAATTTGATAAAAAGTGGAGCTATATGTAAATAAGGACTTAAATTAATTAATGTAAAACATTAAAAGATACAAAATAAGTAAACTATATTGAACTCTTTTATTTTCTAAATATTTACATAAATGTTTTTGGTTTTGTTTGTAATGCTAAGAGGCTAATGCTTGGTGTCACACTGGAGGTACTTGGAGGACTCTGTGCCCCAACTCTTTGAGCTATCTCCTTGTTACCTTTATAAATACCCTTTAAATGCTACTTAAGTTAGTTCTGACTGCTTTTGAATGTATGAGTTTTCTTTCTTTCTTTTTTTAAAAGACTGTATTGAAATATAGCCACTGTGTATTTTAATTTTGAAGACAAAGAAAGCCGATTTTTGTATTTATTTATAGGGGCCACATCTGACTGTTCTCTGAGCTAACTTTTGGGTTATTCTGTGCTCAGGAGATGATTTAGGTTGGCATCTGTATGTTGTTCTGGATTGAACCCTGCTGGGCTGCCTGCAAGGGAAGTGTTTAAATACCCGTAATATCGATTCCTTTTCCCCTTTCTCTTAAATCTATATCATTACTGTTATTCTTTATTTTAAACTATTTATTTATTGATTGGTTGTTGGGGCACACCCAGTGGTGCTCATGGGTTACTTTTGGCTCT